>NW_023503302.1:2233447-2342412 GCF_014529535.1 Bradysia coprophila | reverse complement strand
CATTGGATTTTGTCGGCTAGGAGATGTGTATGGTTTCTTCCCGTATTTTATTGTGTGATTAGGAAATAATCTAAACTCTCGATTAGATCCTGACCGAAAAAAACGGATGAGACCCCAATGATAGGAGTGAATCTAATGAAGAGGGTTACTACAGGAGATTTCTTATACCATCTCTAAATGTCTGTCACTGTCATTAATGATTTTGATTTTATACATTATCATCGTAGCATTATGTCCCTCTTACAAATGGTTGTCAAATAAGGAAAAATGTCCCATGTTTCACGACCTTCGACAATAAAGTTGTTTCAGTCCCACCGGCGCCCAGGCTGTACTTAGAATTGGCCAAGGAATCGAAACAGCAAAAAAAAAAAAAAATTCCCTAGGCTGTATTTTATTTTCGGAGGTAGTAGCATGAGTTGCAACATTGTTGCTGATAGTACTGGCATTCGCGACAACTGTAGTTAATAGCTGAGAAGCCCAGCTATAAAATACCATAAGAGCGTTGATGATCTAGTTTCACTGCGGCGAAGTACTCTGTCAGTGTTCCAGACTAAGATTTTTTCAACCGAAAATATCAACTTTTTTGCAAATAATATCGACAAATCATGACACAAGTGTCGCGTGAGTATGTCTGTTTTTTTGATAAATGAGCGAGAGATATAAAGTATTGAAGGAATGAAGAATGCTCTTTACATGACGGATCCACTTCCTCTAATCTACAAATTACTGAAATTGGTCACCATGCGTTGTTGCGTTCAATGATTTAAAGTAAGAAAACTCATGCTTTCTTTGTCGGTACCGGTAAACGACGATTTCAAGATTTCAGGACACTAATACTTAACACCATTTTGCTTTATACGACTGGCAATAGCTAGTAATTTGTAACTTATTAAGTAGCGTGACGGGTTTCCGTTTGAATGTGCACGTGTTCTATTTCTGCTTTTCTGACGAATGACTACTTGTGTCCGTGCATGGGAAATATGCGGTATCGCAGGTATCCTAGATAGCCGGGAGAGTCTCGGGGAAATAATTGGTACTTGGGAATATTTAGCCTTTTTTTTTTGACTGGTAAAAATTAGACCTCCCCACGGAAGTGTCATATCGGCGAGAAATATCTATAAGCAGGAAGAATTCAGTACTAACCAGGAAATAGCTGTCACCGGAAATCGGACATCTATGACCGCGGAATGAACTCACACCGGGAATATCTATCAGCAGGAAAGTATCCTGGGAAATATCTATCAGCAGGAAGAATTCAGACAATCGGTGAAATCGCTGTCACCCGGTGATACATGAGAAGCTTATTGATGAAGTTCTACCAAAGACGGGAAGATACTTATTGAGTTTTCTGTTAGCAGAATTTTTTTTCCATTGTCAAGTGTTCAGCGGGAAGTCTCTCATCATCAGAAGTTTCTACCCAATGGAGAACTCCATTGGGAAAGTTTCTAACAGGGGATCTATCAGCGGGAAATTTTATTTTGTTAGAGGAGCGTGTTAAGTCTTTATCGCGGGACGTACTACTCGGGAAATTTTTACTCACGGAAGAGCTTTATTCAAGAAGTTTTCGTCAGCTATCCGAAACCGATGAATCTATTCTCTCAATCGAAGCGTAAAGCTTTTGATGAGTCTTACCCTTCTGTGAAACAGTTCTATAGGGTGCACCTCAGAATTTAAAGAACTCGGCCTGCGCGCTTTATTCAACTTAAAGTTTGCATTTAGAATTTTGAGTTGTACAAGTTTCCCAAGAATGGTATACTTATTTTGCATCATCAAAATCATCTCAAATAAAATTCGCTCGCTCGCTCAACGATTAATTTTTTAATATTTAAGAAGATAAACAGAATTTTCCGATAAGATAGGTTATGCCCAACCTATGCTGGCAAATAAGAACAGAAGATAATATTCCAATGAGTTTATATCTGTTTTATCAAAGGATGGCGCGTGGAGTAACAAACATTCTCATCTACAAGATTAATGTGTGAAATTCAATGCAGACTGAAACGCAGCGAAAAGGATATAGCCTTGTCAAACTAGAGTTACACTTCAATATGCAGAATGACTAAGAAGGGCTTGGGAAATATAGTTCGCAGCCACCCGAGAAGTCATTGCGATCACGGGGAAATTTTGTCACAATTTCGATACCGGAAGTTTTGACCTGGTTACCGGGGGATAGTAAAACTATTATTTTCGCTGCAACTGCTTGTGTAGTTAGAGGAAAAGTTGTCGTCGCTGTCGCGAAAATAAACATCTAGGAAGACTAAAGTGGAGACTGGTCTGTAGGAAAAGCGAGATGAATCATTTGAATGTGGAACAATATATTTAGAAATTTAATCCTACGTACGAAATGAATCGTATTATTGACAACGACCAGTTAGCGCATAAACCGTGGACGAGTATTCTCATTTACATTCTGGCTGTTTTAACTTCTATTGGTTTTGAAAGGACGCTTCTTTGAGGTAATCTCCTACAAAATGAATTCTAAGTTTTTGATAAAACCGATTAGTGTTCAAATCCGTCACAGAGTCAGTCAGTGAAAATTTTCGGATGGTTCAAGGAAACTTCCCAATTAATAAGTGATTGATCGCCTATCAATATTGGAACGATACTTCGTTAAATTGACTGAAAATGTAGGTCACGACGAAAGAGATTAAGCAATCTGGTAATTCCTAGTGTTTTTCATTCAGCTGCCACATGAAAGCAGTGATTTAGATATCTAAGAGGCTGTAAGGAGGCACTAGACACTGTTTGGAATGTACACAAATGTTGGCATAGTAATTGTACTAACGAAGACACTGAAGTCCTTAGGAGTGGTAAATTTGAGACCCAATACCCTAGGAAATCTGCTGGCACTCACTGCATTACTCATTTACTGTTTTAAATTCGATGAGCGACTGCAAAGGATGTGTGTGTTGTACTTGAGCACCGAGACCTGTCCAAGCAAATATTCCCACAATACGTGTTGCTTACTGATATTTAAGCTAGCAAATCGAGGGTATTTTACTCACGAAGGGCAAACTACACAGCTTTGAATATGTAAATGCATCTTGTATGTGAAGTCGTCAGTCATCAAAATAATTTTGTCTACACTCGTCCAATATTTAAGAACCGGAGCAAAGCGATATGCTTTTTAGAATAGAAATAAGTTGCAAAGACGATAGACCAAGACGCTTCCTATTCAGAGCAGCATAAATGAAGCACACGTACGTACCACATTGCGAAATCTTCATACCGACCCTCCATAACAATTGAAGTTCACGTTCAACTGTAAGTATACTTTGATAGTATATCGTTTGCGTTAACAGTGTATTTGGTTGCGCATTTTGTCTGACCCAAGGCGAAGCAAAACACCATACGAGTCTCAAATGAAATGAAATTTTTTATTTCATTATTTTACATTGGATGCTAAAAGCTTCATTTCTTTGCTTTCTTTTCTTTGCCAATTTTCTGATCTTTGCTGGGCTTTTCGGGCATTTTTCCATTGCGCGCTGGTAGCTCGATACCAAAAGACGGGCATTCAACACGAGCACTGGAATATAAATACACTGTTGCATTAGTCACAACACACATCGAGTGCAATGCGAATGAGTTAATAATTACCGGCGAAGTGTATGGAAACAGAATTCTTTCTCAATGTGCAGTTGATCTTTCTGAATCCACAACTGGTTCCGGGTTTTCGACAGAGGCCAAAATTGGTCTGTTGAATTGCTGTGTAGCAACGTTTGCGTTCCTCTTCTGTGGCTTGCAACCTTGCGCACTTCTTCTTGTCGTGGATCGGGAACGAAGATCAATGCGCTTCTGTATTCTTACTGAGCCGTTGGACATTTTCCCTAGAATGCCTTCGCACGATGTTGCGAGCGTACGATAATCAACAGAATGCATTCTTTGTGGCAAAACTTTGTGTAATTTTGCACCTATGGGAAATGAAAAACACAAACAATTGACAATGTCAATTTCACAACTTAACCTCACATTTTATATCAACAACAAACGTGTACATGGCACTTTTCTTAACATTCGTCAACAAATCACGCACGAAAAAACCGTATTTGGTTCGCACTGGTAATTTACAACAGGACTTACGTCACTTTCATATTCTTCACGAGATAAGATCCCCCCACCTCCCCCCCCCCCCCCCCCCCACCGCCCCCCCCCCCCCCCCCCCCCCCCCCCCCCCCCCCCCCCCCCCCCCCCCCCCCCCCCCCCACCCCCGCCCCCCCCCCCCCCCCGCCCGCCCCCCCTCCCCCCGCCCCCCCCCCCGTAATACGCATTTGGTATGGTAACGAATGATGGACATCTAACAACCGGACGAAGTTGGCCAGCCGCTGGACGTGGGAACAAAGCTTTCGCTTTTTTGAATACGATTCTGACGTCTTCGTTGCTTCCTGGCGCGTTGGTTGACCATGTTCGCACATGTTGTTATGCCAGTATTTATGAATATGAGCATTCGCGGGATCATATTATTTCCTTTACCCATCTTGAATTATTTTCTGAAACAAAATAATGAAGACTCGATAAACCAACAAAAAATAATATTCCGGCACGATCTGATAATAGGAACTAGTAACTGAGAGGTGTAGCAAGACACAAAGATTTATTTTATATTTATTTAACGCAAGATGATTGATATTTTTGGCGGATTAAGTTTTCAAAAATCACAAAATACCTTTCTTCACGACGCAAGCCCGAAGAAATTAAAAAGAACTAATATTTGAGCGAATCGAAATGTCATCGAGAGCGAAGGTTTGTTTTCACTTAAGTGTGGTGTGAGGCATTTGTGGATGTGTTCTGTTTGTAGTTCGAGGTTTTTGGAATTGAAAAGTTTTTTTAGCGGGAATGATGATTGACATTCAAACTTCTTTTTATTTTGAGAACATTATCATACAATGCCCTGGACTGAAGAGAGAAATCGAGACCTAAAAAATCTACCCGGACGAAGAAAGAATATATGGCATGTTCGAGTAAAACAATGAATTGAATGTTATGATAATTTCGACATACAATGAGCATTAGATACAAAAATTGAGATTTGACTTCTGACAACCTTGACAAGTGTTTATCAAGTTCCGTGAGTCGCCATTTTCATTTTGTTTTTATTTAAAAAGTCTGGCCCACAGGTGGGGCTGAAAACTTTATTTGCGAAGGTCGTGATTATGGGATATTTTTATTGAAAATGATAGAGGGATATGCTACGAGTAATTATCAAGCGAAATCAAAATCATTTAGCAGGGATAGCATATAAAATCTCCATGTAGTAACCCTCTCATGGGACACATGGGATACTGAAACAACATCTAATGGAGTTTAAGAAATCAAGTGGTGGATAGAATGAAAGAGCTTCCTAAATTCGTTTTAGACCCATACTACAAACATTCAGCCAAACGAAATTCATTTGAGAAAGATTCGACTCATTCGTCGAGGCATCTTAACTTTTTCTTCAAAATTCTCATTTTTCTTTCAACAAGTTAAATGCAAAACATTTATGATTAAAGGTTTAAAACTAACTCTTCCTAAACATTTGCAGAAAATTATACAAATTCTCGTGTTGGTAAGTGAACAGGCATATGGATAGAGTCTCGTATTATAAATCACGAGTTTCTGCACTGGAAACAAACTAATGCATGGGACACTTGCACCACACAAAGAATATTGATAACTTGGTTTATTTTCCAGCTGTTTTCGATATAATTTCTTTTCATTCTTAGGAAACTTAAGTGAATTAGTTGAGTTCGTTCTTGTATTAGTTCTTTTTATTATTTATATAGCAGAAAAATTACTTGCGAAAAAACTGTTGCAATAAATGATAATTATAGCGTATTTGGTTAATCTGTAATTTGCTGCCAAAAAAGTGAGGGAAAGATTACTCGAGATGATGTTCGAATCTTCTCAAATGTAACTTTCCTGCTTTAGCATTGAATAATGTGGCTATGTGTATTGCCACCGGGTCTAAAACCGAATGTGTTAGCTTCTTCATTCATATACCACCACTGGTTCTTTAAACTCCATTAGATGTGTGTTCCCTAGTCTAGTGCCATGTGTTCCCAATGGGAGGGTACTACAGGAGATTTTTATTCTCCCTCCTGCTAATCATTTTGATTTGCGCTGATAATTAACTCGTCACAGTATCCTCTATCACTTTTCAAATGAAAAATGTCCCTGTTCACGACCTTCGCAAATAAAGTTGTTCAGCCCCACCGCGCGCCAGGCCTGTACTTAGAATTGGCCAAGGTAACCGAAACCAGCAAAAAAAAAAAAAATTCCCCTAGGCTGATTTTTATTTTCGGGAGTAGTAGCATGAGTTGCACACATTGTTGCTGAATCATCTGGCATTCGCGACAACTGTAGTTAATAGCTGAGAAGCCGCAGCTATAAAATACCATAAGAGCGTTGATGATCTACGAGTTTCACTCGGGCAGAAGTAACTCTGTCAGTGTTCCAGACTAAGACTTTTCAACCGAAAATATCAACTTTATTTGCAATAATATCGACAAATCATGACACAAAATGTCGCGTGAGGTATTCTGTTTTTTGATAATGACATTGGATTTTGTCGGCTAGGAGATGTGTATGGTTTCTTCCCGTATTTTATTGTGTGATTAGGAAATAATCTAAACTCTCGATTAGATCCTGACCGAAAAAAACGGATGAGACCCCAATGATAGGAGTGAATCTAATGAAGAGGGTTACTACAGGAGATTTTTAAATAAATGCTGTCCTGCTAATGATTTTGATTTGCTATAATTAACTCGTAGCATATGCCCTCTAAACTTTTCAAATGAAAAATGTCCCATGTTCACGACCTTCGACAATAAAGTTGTTCAGCCCACCGGCGCCCAGGCTGTACTTAGAATTGGCCAAGGAATCCGAAACATGCAAAAAAAAAAAAAATTCCCTAGGCTGATTTTATTTTCGGGTGTAGTAGCATGAGTTGCAGACATTGTTGCTGATATACTGGCATTCGCGACAACTGTAGTTAATAGCTGAGAAGCCCAGCTATAAAATACCATAAGAGCGTTGATGATCTAGTTTCACTGCGGCGTAAGTAACTCTGTCATGTTCCAGACTAAGATTTTTTCAACCGAAAATATCAACTTTTTTGCAATAATATCGACAAATCATGACACAAAATGTCGCGTGAGGTACTGTCTGTTTTTTGATAAATGATAAAATGAAAAAGTTTTTGCAGCCTCGAAGAAATTAAAAAGAACTAATAATTATGACGAATCGAAATGTCTCGAGAGAACGAAGGTTTGTTACTTAATGTGGGGTGTCAGGCATTGTGGATTTGTTCGTTTTGTAGTTCGAGGTTTTTGGAATTGAAAAGTTTTTTTGCGGGATGATGATTGACATTCAAACTCTTTTTTATTTTGAGAACATATCATACAATGCCCTGGACTGAAGAGAGAAATGGAGAACCTAAAAAATCTACCCGGACCGAAGAAGAAACATATTAGGCATGTTCTGAGGAAAACAATGAATTGAATTTATGATATATTCGAATAAAGAGCAATTAAATACAAAAATTGAATATGAGCTTCTGACTCACAACTTGACAAGTTTATCAGTTCGTGAGTCGCATTTTTCATTTGTTTTTTATTTTAAAAGGTCTGGCCCACACGGTGGGGCTGAAACAACTTTATTTGGCGAAGGTCGTGATTATGGGATATTTTTATTGAAAATGATAGAGGATATGCTACGAGTATTATCAAGCGAAATCAAAATCATTTAGCAGGGATAGCATATAAAATCTCCATGTAGTAACCCTCTCATGGGACACATGGGATACTGAAACACATCTAATGGAGTTTAAAGAATCAAGTGGTGGTATATGAATGAAAGAAGCTCCTAAACATTCGTTTTAGACCCAATACACAAACATTCAGCCAAACGAAATTCAATTTGAGAAGATTCGACATCATCTCGAGGCACTTAACATTTTTTCTTCAAAATTTCTCATTTTTCTTTCAAAATATAAAGCAACCATTTAGATTAAAGGTTAAAACTAACTCTTCCTAAAATTTGCAGAAATAATACAATCTCGCTGTTTTAAAAGGTGCAGGCTATGGTAGTTCTATTAATCACAGAGTTCGCACTGGAAAAACTATCAGGTGGCCCACCGCACACAAAGAATATTGAAACTGTTTATTTTAAGCTGTTTTCGATATAAATTCTTTTCATTCTTAGAAAACTTAAGTGATTAGTTGATTTCGGTTTATTATTTTTTTTATTTTAAGAGAAAAATTATGGAAAAACGTTGAATAAATGTAAATATAGCGGTACTTTGGTTAAATCTGTAATTGCTGCAAAAAAGTGAGGAAATTCGAGATGATGTCGAATCTTCTCAAATTGAATTTCGTTTGCTGAATGTTTGTGTATTGGGTCTAAAACGAATGTTAGGAGCTTCTTTCATTCATATACCCCACTTGGATTCTTAAAACTCCATTAGATGTGTTCAGTATCCCATGTGTCCCATGAGAGGGTTACTACAAGGAGATTTTTATATGCTATCCCTGCTAAATGATTTTGATTTTCGCTTGATAATTACTCGTAGCATATCCTCTATCATTTTCATAAAAATGTCCATGTTCCACGACCTTCGCAAATAAGTTGTTCAGCCCACCGGCGCCAGGCTGTACTTAGAATTGGCCAGGAATCCGAAACAGCAAAAAAAAAAAAATTCCCCTAGGCTGATTTTTATTTTCGGGTAGTGCATGAGGTTGCACACATTGTTGCTGATATCACTGGCATTCGCGACAACTGTAGTTATAGCTGAGAAGCCCAGCTATAAAATACATAAGAGCGTTGATGATCTACGGTTTCACTCGGCGCAGAGTAACTGTCAGTGTTCCAGACTAAGACTTTTCAACCGAAAATATCAACTTTATTTGCAAATAATATCGACAAATCATGACACAAAATGTCGCGTGAGTATGTCTGTTTTTTGATAATGAAGAGAGAAGACAAATGGGAATCATGTTACAGTTTTACGGTGTCGAGGACGAAAATGGTACAATCACCGATATGGTTAGCTATTACACATTGCCATCGACAGTGATGCATCATGCCGTGCATAAAACGGTCAAAGCTGCCTACGCATTTTACAATGTGTCCACGAAGACGCCGTGGTTGGAGCTGATGAACGATGCGCTAATATCGGCCCGTAACTTGAATTTCGACGTGTTCAATGCATTAGATCTTATGGAAAATAGAAAGTTTTTGATGCCGCTTAAATTTGGCATCGGTGATGGCAACCTACAATACTATTTGTATAATTGGCGATGCCCCAGCATGAATCCAGATGATGTTGGACTCATTTTGTTGTAGATGTGGACCGTCTACTCTCATCTACGCCTTATCTACGGTTGATGTTTTCTTTCTATTTTTTTTTTTAATTGAAATTATAAAAATGTGAAAAACCTGAGCAATTTACAATATTAAAGTCACTAGATATTGGAACAATGAATTACTTTCTCTGCGAATTCCTTCAACATACATAAAAATCTCAGTGAAATATTTTACCTCTGCAGCTGGCTCAGTAATCCCTTTTTAGACACAGAAAAAAAAGCTTTTCTTCGGCAACATGCCTTCTACGTATGGAAGGTTTCATGCAATATCACGTTCAAATGTCTTCAATTTATCGTTGGAATGACTGCAACCACGAATTAACTACAATCAGTTGTTGGCCAGGAAACGCTTGTCCTACTGTCTCGTGCTTAAAATGAGTACTGAAGGCTTAAATCAAAGTTTACAAGACAGCCAATCGGGTTTGAACGATCTCTGAAGCTGCAACTAAAATTATTTTCACTTGGCCCGAGCTGCATCTAAAAATCCAATGGCCTATTGATCGCCCAAAATAGCGAAACCAGGTCTGAACTTGTCTATGAAATAATAGAAACGAAAAATATCATCGACTACAGTTGTTATGAACATCTGAAAGTACTGCCGAGTAAACCTCTTATTTGTTTAGTCCACTTTGTTCCATACTTTTCAAATCTGGTGGCTCATACATATGATAGATTGAAAACACGGCGGCACTTTTTGGTGCTGATGTCTGTAAGCCAGAGAAATAATCAAAATATCAGCCGTCACAATTCTAAAAAAACGGCGACTGAAAGATCAAAACCAGTAAAACTTTGACCACCTTTCATGGGCGGCAATTTTATTAGTTGCCTGTAGAAAAGACAAACGATTCAACGTTTTATGTTACCATTTTACTAAAATAAAAGATTTTGAATCAAATGTAGGTAATGAAAAAGACAGGTAGACTAGGCTGGATGTGAAAGGTTAATCAGTAACGGTTCAGAAATGGAAATGGAAAGGTATCTGCTTTGATAGTAGAGCCATATGTCGACTAATCACTTGAATTTCTGATGAGTTTAAGAATCTACTCAAATCAAACCAATTCTTTAATTTAATCTCTACACTTGTGACGCCTAAAAAAATCAACCTGTACGATTGATGCACTGGCTGTAAACGTTGTCCCTGACTGGTTTTTTTTTTACTTTTCTCGTGACTGTGCTACCCCTAAATTCACCCTGCAGAGATTGCAAAAATTCATTTGTCAGTAGAGATAGATGTTTTGAGGTTTTTTTTTCACTTAATGCTGTAGAGTAATGATGAGTCAAGAGAACAATCGCGTGAAAGTTTGATAACAAAGACTTCGAATAATTCTTTCAGGACAAAGGTCAATTTAGCGATGTGGCATTCTCGAATAATTAAAAAAACCACAAATTGAAGTAATAATTTCATTTTTCTGTTTATTTATCGTTTCGTTCCTTCATTAAGCACAAGTTTATACTTACACTCTCCTTCTTCATCATGTTTCTTTTCTTCTACTTATTCAAGCTAATGCCGATGGTGCGATCGACGATCCTTCGAATGGGAACGTGATCGTGACTTGTATTTGGAGCTTGAATATGTCGAGCTTCTACTGCCTCTGTCTCGGGAAGGCGAACGATCTCGATCCCTATCACCATAATGGGAGTGCTTACTCGATCTACTTGATTTCTTGTACGACGAATAGCTTCGTTCACGCGACGACGATCGTCGTCGTTTCGAGTATTTCGAGCGTTTCGAACGATCATCATCACTGTCATCCGAACTATTGTCAGCCTTAGTCGAGCGCTTGGATCGATGATGATAACGTTCCGATGAACTACTAGACGTATCTGAATCTTTGTTATTTGTCTGAGAATTACTTCGCGACGGAAGCTCTTGTCCATCGAATTTGTTGGGCAGATTCGATGATTTATCGTGTGCTGGCCGGTCGTAGATGAGTGATCCGTGAGTGTAAATGTTTTTGACAATATCACTGGCATCACTAAAACGGGAGGCCTTCTTCTCTTTCATGCGACCTGTGTTCGATTGAGAAAAGAAAATAAAACGAAAAAAATTAAAACGAAACGTTGGTATGACGGAATGGAATGCGAGAGCTTTGTGGAATGTGACTTCCGCGAATAGCATGCGAAAGTTCTTTTTTCTTTCTTCATTGAAACCGTCGTTATGTTGTCGTTTAGACGTGTAAATTTGTAAAGTGTACCGTCGTACCGTTCAACGTACGTTATTGGTAACATTGAAACTCCAAACGAAATGTAAAATAAAAATGGAAAATTGATGTAACACTGACGATTTCACTGCCAATCAATCGATTTTTTTTTTAAATGTCTGAGTAGGTCAGTGACAACTGTTATACACTATACAAGGAGCTCAAGATACTTTCAATCAAGAAAACAAAACTATCAAAGGAAATCATTTGTCTTTTCTTTTCGATAAGAACGACGCGGTTAAAACCGTCGAAATGCCCGATGGTCTTCATCACAACATGTTGTACCACAACCAATTCGATTCTATTTTATCTTTTTAAAAAAGCATCGACAATAATAACTTACCATGAGCGGCCTTAATTTTTTCATGTTGTATCTCACCAGTTTCTTTGTGGTCTGAATTGGTCACAATTTTGGAACTTTTCACAGTTCCATCTAACTTATCGTCCTCATCTTCATCGAGCCACTGTTTCTCTTTATCTTCTTCAATCAAGAGAGCAGCCTCGATTTCACGCTCTTTCGCTTCGAATGATAATTTGCGTCGTTTCACCAGTTCCTGCATTCGCAACAAGAGAAATTTCATTTTTATCAATCGACAACAAGCGAAGAAAAACAAAATTGTGCGGCAGGCATACCTGTAATTCTGCTTCGGAGTCACAGCTTTCATTGGCGTTATTCTCATCAGAACTTGAATCGGAAATATCGCTATCGGCATAAATACCCAGTCCTAGAATGTGACGATTTTGCTTGTTTTGACTATTTTTTGAATTAAAAAACATCGAACCGATCGCCCACTTACCTAAGCCGCCAGTTAATGAGGTCAATGCCGATTTCGACACTGTCTGAGCTGTACGTGCTACATAGAAATTTTATCGTCCTTAGTCTATTTTTGCTTGGTATGGTAAATGAGTTGTACCAATTCGATACAGAAATTCGTTTTTTTTTGCTTATTTTGCGTGAAAGAGCATGTTTATCGAGCGGAAAATAGTTGGTGGAAATTATATCGACTTGGATTGAGGAACGAGCTAAGATATATTCGAGTTATAAAGCAATTGCTTTCAGGCAGTGTGACAAGTAAAACATTCCGAAAATAAATTGAATCAAATTCCAAACAAAAACTCTTCTTTCTAATCAAAATTATTTTTCGTCTGTATAATCGGACTGTAAATAATGGATTGAATGGTAAAAATGGATATTTCGAATATGTTATAGATCCGATAGGGCGCAGCTTTTTATTGCAAACATTGGCTAGTGATACCATCCACTGGTGTGTGTGTTTATATAAAATCATACCTTTTAACCGAATTTTACTTAGACTTTCCGTTGCAATGTTACGAATTTCTTCGTTGGTCACCTCCAACAGTATGTCGGTCAATGATGTTCGCACGGCAATCATCTGCGGAAATTCAATTCAAGTTTGTTCGTTAATTCGATTCGATCTTATTGGTTTTAGAACATGGGAATTTACAAGGTCTTGTAATTGCTCTTGGCGTGACTTTCGTTCGACTGGTGGACTAACTGGTGGGCCACTAAGTAACGTTGGCTTTCTGTCGTCGCTTTCATCACTTTCCGATTCACTGTCCTGGAAGTTGAAAATTCAGGTCGTTGTGAATTAGTTCTGCGGTCTCCCTCAGGTCAATTGTAATGATCAAATAAGAAAATCGAACTGAGACAATTTGAAAGGGTGTTCAGATCTTCAACCAGTTTGGTAATATTTCTATGAATGTGTGTACTCATGTGCTGATGTATTCCAGTTCCTTCTTGCACGTGTATAAAGGATTTGATCATTTGAATCCAACTGGTTTGAATAATCTGAGACAAACCAAACAAAAAATGTCCCGACCCGTATTTTATACTTACAAACTTGCTGAACTGTCTCGGCGACAATTTCTCCAATTTAATTTCACGTCGTGGATTGAAATTCAATTCTTCCTTCGGCTGTTTCTTTTCGGCACTTTTCTGTTTTTCTCGTTCCATTTTCTCCAACCCTTGCCTATTGACCGGGACGATACGAGACATTTACTTTTGCCATTAAAAACCATTCCCGTCGGTAAAGGCAGGTTAAGGCGTTAACTATTGCATATGTTTACATTGTGCTAGTAAGGCGCCTTAACCTGGAATTAAATAACTTTCGGTTACCTGATCCATGCGGGAAGAGTTTTGCGTTTGGCAGCATCTAACGGTGTAGGAAAGTTATCTATGTTAACACTAGGTTTCGCTTTATCTGTCGATCCAGACTGATCAGAATTGGAATTAGGAAAATTGTGCCACAATGTGCTCGGTGAATTTTTGTTCGACGCGTTTGTAGGGTCTGGAAGTAGTGGTTGTCTGAATGGTGGCGCCGATTGTTGAACATTTGGATTGGTCCATGTGTTCCAGCCAGGCTCTGTGAATTATTTTAGAATGGACTCAGAAAAGGCAATATTTTTCATCGTCATAAAATGTCGTGAAGACAACACCCAGGCTTTAAAATGGTCAAATTACAACACTTACTCTTTCGCCAATGGTGCTGTGAATGTGTGTTCCAACCACTTGATTGCTGCCAATTATTATCTTGTTGATTCGAAAAGTCGTCCCCTCTAGACGTCTGTATTGAAAGAAGACTCGGAATCGGTTCATCTTCCTTTTCAACTTCCATTTCAGCTTCGCCTTTTTCTACATTTTTTCAAACCGATTAATGCACAGCCAATTCAACTGAGGGCTGATGTATAATGTTAATTTACCATCGAAGTCTCGTAAACTGGATATGTTCGGTGGTGGCGGGGCTGTCGGCATCGAATTGTCTTCCGGAAACGATTCTTTCATGTAAATCCATTGTTGTGCCAGTGCAGCCCAGTCCACTTGATCGTTCGATAAATTTTGATACGCGGCTTGGTTCATCGGCCATTGCATGGGAGCATTATCGTCACTATTCAATTGGAGACCGGTTCGAATTGGATTTTGTTTGAATGGGAACATTTTAAAATTAATCGAAAAAATTTATTGCAATCGAAAGCATTGAATAAATTCAAAAAATCGTGAGAAAATCTGGAGTTTTGTAAATTTACATCTCCATCTTTTATTTGTATGAACAGAGATGCCATACAGCGATTTGACGTTTGAAATACATATTTTGCACAAAACACCACCAGCACTGCCAAGTGTCATCTATTTTCTTGGGTATTTTTTTTCCGTGTTTTAGTGTCGGATTTATTGTGCCACAAAACCTGACACTATGTAGATATAATGTATAGATACATTCGAAGATGAAATTTGTATGTATCGTGACTTATATCGCCATGAAAACTAGAAAATGAAACAGATTCTTGTATATACTTACTTTATGTATAGAAAAAGACACAAAGTCTTCCGAAAAGTCCCTTAGACAAGCTTTTCAATGAGTTTATCGAGATCAATTCAACATTTGTGATGTCCTCCAAGCAGCACCAATATAAAATATGGCCAAATGAACCGTCAGAAGTGTTAGAGCCGTGACCTGACAAGGACAAGTTCCTGACGCAGGTGGGAAACTTTGAGTGGCTTATTTGATGAATAGATTTCAAAATCGGCTGTGTCAGATCGCCCTAAGTTGATAAATCTATCTAGCCATAGTTGAACCTAATGCCCGCGTTGAAGGAGTTCTAAAATTTTCTGTTCGGGTTCTTTGGACCATTTTTTTAGCCCCGTACGAAGTACGAAGGGGCTTATAGGATTACGGTGCCGTGTGTAATTGATGGAATTCGAAGCAGGCGGTAAGGGCAAAGTGTTTGCCTATGTTCATAGATGATGAATCCACAATAAAAATTTTGTCTGTCCTTCTGTCCGTCTGTCCGTCTGTCACGTCGATATCTTGAGTAAATCAAATCCTATTTCAAAATTTTTTTTTTCCCCTGAAAGGTAGTTGAAATTGTGAGGCTAAGTTCGAAGATGGGCGATTTTGGGTCGACCCCTCCCGAGTTGGGGCCCCATAAGTGCTTTAACGTTTTCCAAAGATTTCTCTGGCCATTTAAAGGCTACACTGGTACGTGATACATCAAATGAAAGGTATTTACAATACCGATCGACAAAAAAAAGTTTATGGAAATTGGATGATCGACTCGTTTGTTATACCCCTTGGTGTGAACTAGGTACAGGGCGGCAAGCCGTTTTTGCTTGTAGGTTGGCCAAATTTGAACGTATTTAGATGGATTTTGCTTCAATAGATAGGTATTCACCGTACCAATAAGGGAAAAAAAAGTTCATGAAATTCGGTTCACCGGAGCGTGAGCTAGGTCTCTTGGAGTGAGCTTATATGAGGCTACTCGGCCGTACAGTGAAGGTGGTGTTTTTTGTTAATATCTCGAGTAAAATTTGACCGAATTTCATGAATTTTTTTTTGTTTGAAAGGTATTAATAAATGTGAATCGTCAGTACTATTTCAGGTCTCCTAATAAAATGGCCGTCGGCCGCCATTTTGGATTTTTGTAAAAACAATATAGATCGGTGAACATGACTTACAAAGTTACTGATCAGTGGGAAGTGATTGGTTATGTGTGTGTGGTGTTTCAAGGATCCCAAATATGGATATCTGTATATAAATATATATAGTATATTGAGCTATATAACGGTATAGATAGTTATTTTGAGCTATATACTAGCATATTTATCAGTAAATTGTTTATTTATAGGTAAATATAGGTTAATATAGGACTGAGGAAATTTTAGGTCAATTTTAAATTTGTGTTACGTTTGGAAGGAACATCGTACGGGGCTTCGTAATTGCGCTATGCGCAATTTTTAAGACGTACAAATTTCATAAGAATTTTACTTTACCGACGTTTACGGGCGCAGTAGACTTACGTTAAGAGTAGGGCGACGGACGAACTAGGGTCACGTGCGCAATAGATGTACGGGTTCGTACGGGGCTCAGTCGCAGCAAACGCTCCGACTGTTCTGACGGCTCGTTTTTTTTTCAATACCCAAGAGAGTTTGAATTTTAAACTCTTGAAGAGCAGTTCTTGTGTACACTTGAATCACTCTTGAAGAGGTATAGAGCCCTTGACGAGCTTCTGCAACTAGATTAAATCTACTTTTAATTATAAAATCTTGTTCGCGCAGCTTTTCTGTTAGTTTCCGCTGTAGAGCATTATGTTGTTCTGTTTCAGGCTAAACTTCTCTAAACATGATGTAAGGTGACACAGTGCCGCACTGGCCATACTGGGAATTCGGGCGATTCCGAAGGACCTTTTGCATTTTTATATGAAAAAAGGGCGTGGGGTAATTTGGCACACGGTGCTAAAACACCGCATTTTCAACTACGTAAAAGGTGGCACCGTAGGCCAGATTACCCCGATACCGAAAAAAGACTTTTTTTCGAATTTTCCGGGTAATTTGCAGATTTCTCCGAAGGCCTTTTGGTAGCCAGTACTGTATGACAGAAGTTTAAGACTGATCCTCATTTAAAGAAGTTTCGACCGTGTTTAAGACCTATTATAGCTCATGGACGGACATTCTCTAGCAGCGACACAAAATGTGTGTTTGTTACGATTTTATTATTATCGAGCTGTTGCTGTCGATAAAAAAAGAAAAAGTAGGAAGCAAGAAATATTCGTCGATTCCATCATCATCATCATATATCCATCACAATTGGAGTTGATCAACATTTCAACATCTTAAATAAACATCCTGCCCAAAATAATAACTTGAAGAAAAATTTGAACACATTTCGTCGTTATTAAATTTTACCGGACACGATCCACTGTGTACTCGGCTTAAAACAGAACTGATTTTTGCTATTTCGCTCTGACAAAAGTTCAAACGTCAAAAATAGTTTTGGAATGTGTGCACTTTCATAATAAATATCAATTTCTAATTTTTGCTTTTATTGTAATTATTTGTGGAAATATGGTGGCTCAACGAATCATTAATTATAAATTCCACGTCTGTGACCAAATTTATTAATATTTCTACACGATAATTTCATCATTAGACGGTGTAGAGGTGAGCAAATTGAATTAATTCAAAACTAATATTGCTATGTTACACACCAACCGGACGAAAAGTTTTTACTTTATCATCATTGTTGTTGCTTTCAAGAAAAGTTTATCTTGGATTTTCGCATTGGAAGTTTTTCTTGTTCAGCTGTTGAAGTGAAGTTTTTTCTGATTTTCCTTTTGTGAGTCCTTCTTTTTCGTTGGTATTTATAGACGGAGTGTTCCATTCATTGAACCGTCAAAGTCTCGCTTTATTTTTTATTCTTTATCCCCATTGACACTTGACCACTTTTACGCTAATTTAATTTTGAGTTAGGTCAGTAACGAAGAAGAAAGTGTTGCGATCTTTACCATTCGCTGGATTTATTTTAAAATCTACGAAATCATTGTGCTGAATGTTGTCTGTAAATTTATGTTTAAAAAAAAATCCTCTTTGTGCATGGTCATTTTGCGTATACAGAAATGTGATTGAATCGAGCACAGAAACATTTTGTCTATGCAATTTTTACGAACATGGAACAGGTGGAATATGATCAAAGGTTCAGTATCTAAAATTATTACTTGAAAGGAATGTGTGCACCAACTGTTTTTAAGTGGCAGACTGTAAATTAAACATTAATTTGATCGGATGCATCTGCATAGAGACGAAGCAGACGTTCGATTTATGATTCGAACGTCATATCTTATTTTAATTGGAAGAAAGTAGATGAGCTTTTCATAAGTTCTAACGTTTCATTAAAGCTTTGCGTTCATTTTAAACGACAGTGACGTCAATCACATTTAGTTTTTTTTCCAATCAGACAAAACGTAGGGGACAATCATAACAGTAACGACAACAACAACAAAAAAATGCAGCAAAAAATCACAATTCAATTCGTTCAATCTACTTTCAGTATAATGCAGCATTCAACAATGGTCAAATAAACACACTAAAGACATTGTCAACGAACAAAACCAAAACGAATTGAAAATGTCCATAAATTCATTAGAGCCATCGTCACTCCGTCGGACAAAGTCTATGCCGCACATCGTGTCGTCGAAACAAGATCTTGGCTATGCGTCCAGTGGCACTGGTTCGTGTAGCATACTGGATCAGATTGGTACCCATCCCAATTTTAATCAAAATGAAAAGGTGCCATTTCGCTAACGATTGTACGAAAACGTTGACCGAATGTGTGGATGTCGCTCTTTTGTTTCAGATTCCCTATAACACACGATTGGTGGCTGATTTGAGGCAACTGATGACCCTACGACAGCATTACTACCCGGAAGGCGGATGGGGATGGATTATTGTGATTGTAGCATTTATTGTACAGTGCATATCGCATGGATTGCACCTGTCGTTAGGAATATTTATCATTCAAGTGGTCAAAGAGTTTCATGAAGATTACTTTTATGCAGGTTACTAGCACAATAGCTATTTTTGGCGACTGGTGCATGTTTTGATTACTTTCTTTTTCGGCAGGAATTTTGGCCACATTATCAACATCGATGGGATTGTTTTTTTCTCCGGTCACAATTTCACTATGCATCACCAAATCGACACGACTCATTTCGGTTATTGGTGGTTTGGTGACGGCACTTGGTTGTCTTTTTACCTCATTCGCTTTACAATTTCATCAAATAATTTTTAGCTTTGGTAAGTCGTGCCGTCACAATTTTCCAGTCTTTCCACCATTGTCAGTTGTGCGTGTTCTTTCAATTTTGCAGGTGTTATTGTGGGAGTAGGAGTTGGAATCACAAGAGACTGTTCGACCATTATGGTCGCTAAGTATTTTAAGAAGAAACGTGAACTCGTTGAAATATTTGTCGTCAGTGGCAGTGGAATGGGAATCATATTCATGACCATTTTGATGAAATGTTCCGTGGATTCGCTGGGCTGGAGGTATGATTGTACTATTAACCACACGAAGTGGACGAATGACAATCGATTTTCGTCTACAGACTTGGATTTCAAACTGTCACTGGAACGGTTTTTATGACATTTCTACTGGGCATGTTTTATCGTTCAGCTTCGCTATATCATCCGCAGCGTCGGGCCATTCTACATTTGAAAAACCAAAAACGAAAAGTTAAAGATAAGAACCGACACACCAACAGCCATCCATTTTTTGAATTTAAAACTCTACGCAGTAAGACTGTTCGTATTATACTCGCTTCTACAGCGGTCAGGTATGGAACAACGGTTATATGATTTGCTGGATTTGTTGAAAAATTATGTTTTTTAATTGTCAGCTCTCTGGGACTGTACACGCCAATATTTTATTTACCACGCAACATTAACCTCGACGTAGCAGATGATGAGACTGTGTTGCTGCAGTCGTACATGGGATTGGCATGGATTTTGGGTTGTGTCATTTTCGGTTTGTTGGTTGTGTGCAACAGTGTTGAGTGTCGAATTGCCAGACAGTATCTGTGTCAAGTATCGATTTTCATGTCTGGACTGTCGATGTTGGCTCTGACGTGGATTGGAAAAAACTTTGAGGGATATGTCATGTTCGTTTGGATTTACGGTTAGTAACTGACTTCCTTGTCACTGAGCATTTCCATCCAGTACAGCTCGATAAACGGCTAACCAATTTACCTTAGGCATTTTCTCCGGTGGCTATCACTACGCCCTAAAAGTTTACATCTACGAAAGAGTGCGGGCTCGCAATTTCGCACGTGCATGGAGCTACGTTCAGGCTGCACAAGCTTTTCCTATTTTAATCGGTGTCCCGTTCGCTGGTTACTTGAATGAATTCATGACACACAAAGCCGGCTACATGTTTGGATTCTTCTGCACGACAGCGGCAAGTCTGATTTTGTTTTTGGTTGGCATCCATAAGCGTAAAATAACCCAACATAAGCACACAAGGTGGGTACGATGATACGTCTTCGAAAACGTTACTTAACAAACGAATTTTCCCTCTATATTTTGAAGATCGAATGGCACGACTCATTTGTGTGTATCGGACGATTGTCCACAGAATCGAAAGCTTTCATTCACTCAGGAACCGGATGTGGATGCCGTGATGAATTTTACCGGAACGGCACTAATATTAAACTCAGATCTGTTGGCACAGCAGCTTAGTGATCACATTGCTGAAAGCGGTAATGCAGGTGGCGTTGATAAACCAGAATTGACGTGCATATCGGAGGAAGGTATTGCCGATATGGATCTGCCGGATAATTTGTTTGAAGATTTCGATTACATTGGCGATTGTATTACGTCGTGCAACAAAGTACTTACCGCATTTGATACATTTGATGGCGTTCAGGCACTAATTTAGTTTATCGTTACTCTGTTCACAGGTTGAAAACTATTTGATGCTCAGTGAGTTTGAAAACAATTTAAATGTCGAAATGCCAGCTTCGGTCGAACATAAAAATCGCAACACTCTGTATACGTTCAACAAAGATAATTTCAGGGGATGAATGTAAGCCAAGTAAGTCATTTCGCTTCCGATTAACATTCATTTGCACTTTGAGCCAATACTATGTCGGGTTGGAGGTGTTGATAGCTCCAAATGCAATTCTCAATGAAATTGTCACAAAAACCTGTTGATAGTCAACCGTAGGCTTCTCAGAGTAACAATATAATTTTCACGTCGTCTGCTCTTACCTAAAACAACCGCAATAGTTATCTTAGTCTACGTACGGAAACTCTTTTCTGTTTTTGTCCCTAATCCATGGATCGTTTCATTAGTGAAATGCTGTACATGCAATCCACGCTAGTCATATTTTCAGTTTTCGTTGTAATTTTTATTTTATTTTGATGGAAATCAACTACCAGAATGAGAGTGGTGCCAGTCAATTAGAAAACAGAAATTAGGACAGTAGTTGCAATGTAACTAATGTCTCGAAGAATCTCAAATTTGTCAATTATTACACTTAGCGCAATAGTCATTTACAATCGATAAACAGTTGAACAGTGGAGTTTCCGTGTGAATTTTGTAGATCCGAGGCGAAAACTTGACTTTTCATTTTTATCCTGTGTTATGCAATGGATTTTACATACTGAGTTATGTTAAGATCTGAGTTATGAAAAAGACCGGTTTTCGACTAGAAAATTAGAAGCTTCATCATGTGGGTCAAAGGCGTACAAAACACAACCTAAATCTAAGGTTCATGTAATCGCAACTTTAGGTGTAGTTCCAGGTTTTACTTTACTATGGAGTGAACGTGCCTTTTCCCTCAGTAGGGGAAAGTCTTTCCCTCGATCGTAAAGTAAAACGCCGTACTATACACGTGAAATAATTTGATATCTCGTATCACGATGAGTAAATGAATCTGAGGACTTCAGTCCGATACGAGATATCCTTCACTGGTATAGTAATGTATTGTTGGAACTTTATGACATTCCCTTTCCGATTTCAAACATTTCCTTTTCTGAACTTAAACTCGTACGGCTTGTAATAGACATGAAATTGAGAATTTCTCCCCACTGATCAATAAAGCCGTAGTTATTATATACGTGACACATCACATCTGAGTTGATTACAAGAAGGAAATCACTCAGTAAATCATGGTAAGTCGACAAAGTCAAAACTGTTGTTTTAATGAAAAATGCATCAGTTTAGCATCAATTTACGTCAATTTGTGTTAGTTCATCAATTTTATTTTATACGTTGTCGGGCTTAGAAATGAGATACAGTGATTCACTGACTCTGAAGGGGGTAGTTACTTCGGTCGATCAATATTTTCTATTGGTCTTCAATCAATTTTATTTGAAAAATATAATAAACCACTCAAATTTTGATATCAGCCGCCTTCGTGACTGAAATTGCGACAATTTACCAAACATTTACTGAAATTTGCCGAAAATTTACTGAAATCTGTCGAAAATGTAGCGATACCATATTTCGTTAAATTTTGGTAAACAAAATTTCCAATAATAAGCCCTGGTTCTACCATCTGTCACCATCTATCACTGAACAGCTCAACCTTTGAAAAGCTCGATCTTCCGCTTGAGAGCGCGTAAAAGAATACAATTTATTTATTTCATATAATCTAATAGGGCATAGTCCCAATAAAATATAAAAAATAGAATTGCATTGGCTCAACCAAACCAATAAAACCGATCTAGTATTACCCTTAAGAGTGGGCAAATGATAAAAAAAAACTATTTTCTTGGTATACTAAATGAAATTAAACCCACTGCCATATAAATTCCTATTCAGGGTTTATCAAAATATTTTTTTTTAAATAAAAACGTAAATCAATTAACAAAAATCGACTTGTTTAGAGTAAAAGTCGATTTGATGAAACTGAACAATAAAAATTTAAAGGAAAAAAAAAACAATTTCTCCATTTACTATTCAACTAAAATTTATTATCGTCGTATTTTACTCGTACTATATTTATATACAACAACAAAAAAAATCTATTAATTGAACTAAAAATTATTAAAAACTATTTATAGTAAAATATCTATTGAAAAAGAAGAAATTTAAAAAAAAATGATTAAACTAATGACAGTGAAAATGAGAATTATACAATGAGTGTTTAGTATTATAACTAAATAAATAATTAAATTAGAATGTAAGTTCGTGGTATCATGTCAGATGACATTTTTTTTAAATGTGCAATAATATGAGAATATGACCAGCGCCAGATCTGTGAAATGCTATGAATGGGAGTGAAAGTGGTCCAAACTTGAAGAGCCTAAACCGTTTGTTCTGTTTAATTATTCATCTACTGGTAACTTTAAACGTAATATTGATAAGAAAAACTGTTTGATCAATAGAAAATTGAATTCGTATTAACGTGATAAGCAATACACTTCTAACCGAATATATTCACACAACATAATGTGATAAAGCACTGAACACGGAACGTGTTAGTCTCTGAACTTCATGATCAATTTTAGCCTGACCTAAAGGTCACAAATCAGGTCACACTAGACATACAATCTCGTTTCAAACTAGAACTAAAAAAAATTAAAGTGGATGCGGAAGTGCACCTATGGGCCATCACTCGGCCATTCCTCGGTACCATTCGATCGGTAATTATCCCTGCCACACGATTGAATAATTGAAAAATCTGGCACTCCCCCATACGAATTTTAGCATAACATAAGCTTAGCATTATGCAAGGTCTTTTTATAATTTCTATTAGCTTTGAATTCCTCAGCGATACAAGACTTTACATAATTTTCAATCAACCTATGCCAGCAACACCACAGTATCGTACCAATGTTTTCCAATATTTCCTGACCTGACCTCAACTTTCAGTTAATACCGATATTCGACCACACTGGCTGCCAGACAACCTTTTTTCTGTCTTACTTCGGATACGTATGGTTGCTACGTGTGACATGTACATCGTACACTTCCTACGTATAAACATACGATCGACACGAATAGTCACAAACAGTACGTATAATTATACATATATCACACATAGCAACCACACGTGTCCGAGGTAAGGCAGCAAAAAGGCAGTCTGGCAGCTAGTTTAATACCAGACGTTAACTTTTCCATCAGTGTAACCCGGGTCGTCCTTTCCTGAGACTTACCCGAATGCATTAAATGTCTGCAAGCATAGTTTTTTGATTGTAAAAAAGCGGGGCGGATGGAATATTTCGTCGCACATTCCTTATTTCACTCACGTCTAACGCAATATTTTCTAAAAAAAAGGAGACAAAATCTCAACGTAGTGCAAAGGTTTTAGGCTCTCTACGACGACCGTTGTGACGAAAATATTTACAGGTGTAGACTAAGAATTGATAAAATTAAGTCGTTTTGTATATGCGATCAACTATATATGACAGTGAAGTGCACACATTTTACCGAACAAAATTTTAATGGGTGAGTCTTCAATCGAATAATATAAATTCGAAAGAAGAAGAGTGAATGAATTCAGTATTTACTATAGAGATTAATTGATTAATTTGACTGTTTAGAACAGTTCGTAAATAATTTTTACCGAACAGCGAGAGATAAGGTCCGTTGTACGCCTGTGTTATATTGAACTTGCATTTCGTTGGAACATGTGACACGAAAAAATTAGCTTCTCCTGAAGCACTTTATTTCGCCCCATTTGTCCCATAGACATGTAAAGGTTACTGTTAATTTCCTCTTTAATTACTAAGTATCAATTAATTCGGCCTTAGTCCATGACGATTTCAGTATTACGTAAACAATTGTACAATGCATAAAATCGATGATATATTTTTCAACGAATTTAATTTCGAATGTCTGTCTTTTTATACAATAAAAAAGAAGAAAAACCAACAACAACAACAACAATTCGATAATTTTAAGGATTTTTTTTACATTTAAACGGAGACTCTATTTAAGAGAGAGATAGAGAAAAACGTTACACAAGTTGATTGTTCACAATTTTATTTATTTATTTACAAATATTTTAGTGAAATTATGTTATAAAATTCTATATTTTATTGTTAAATAAAAGTGTACCTGAGAATAAATTATTATATTTAAAAGAACAAAATATATGTACGTTTGCATGAGCTGAATTTCTTTTATTTCATCATTCACACACAATGAATGTTGATCGTGAAGAATTTGCTACGAACTACCAGGAAAAAGTTGGATTTTACTTCCTGTACGCAAAGTATATACGTTGCATTGTACGTACGTAGCACTTTCTCACAAAATGTGTCATAAACGTTGGCACGTGAAAATTATAAGTAACAAAATGGCGAGGAAACTTAGAAATCAAAGGTTTGACGTCAACTTATAATTATAAGTAAAAATCCCTACGCCATTGCCATACAGAGATTTCTACGACATGCACTTACATTTTGTTGTATAACTTTGTCAGGAAACACCTGATATGTAAAATGAAGGGTATAAATCATGCTTCAAAGTTATGAAATAAAAATTGAATCTCTAAATTGAATCTATGCACCTAAAGCATTTGAGTCACCTTTCATAACGTTTCGTAAATGAGAACTCATGAAGACAATGGAGGATTGATAGTTCTGAAGAATTTGTTAGTCTTGAAAGCCCATAAGCAAGCATCCTTGTGGTATATTCAGGTAACTCTTAATAAGGGTCATGATTGGAAGAGTAGCAATGGTAGAAACCGAAGAAAGTTGAGACAATGCATGATATAACAGTCCAGAAAAGTATGGACGAAATGAAGGTCTAGGGAGACAGAGGTATAAATGAAATAAAACTTGGTTCGAGCGCAGTCAATGATTCGTTACTGTAATCCGTAATTCGTGACGAGAACTACGGAATTTTTAAGATCATACAAAAAATCCTCTTCAGAGTGTAATTTACGTAACTCTTCGAGCCTTCGACGTATCTACTGTATTGATGTCAAAATGTTTAATGCAAACGTAATTTAATGTAAAACGTAAAATGTTTTCAAATATAGTCAATATTTGAAAACATTTTCAGTCGAATACTGACTAATTCCGATAGAGGCTCTATCATAGAACTTAATATTATTGCGATCGATAGAAAATCTTTTACTTCATTACCTTTACTGAAAATTAAAATTTTAAAAAATAGGCCCTTCGAAATTCTTCGTCGATTTTAGTCATCGTTGTCGATAACAGCGCTGTTTCTATTAATTGATGTTTGGATACAAAGTTACGGCGTCACATCAGATCCAATATAATGCGCATAACATTGTATACGACAACATTACCTTGACTATTTCATATTTCATAGTCAAGTTCATTGCTCTTATCGTTTTTCCATATTCGCATAGCAGCACCATGTCTATTTCATTATATGCGCAGTAATGAAACGTAATAGCTGTTATTCTATACTTGAAGTTGGAGTTTACTGATTTCGCATTTATGTTGATGTATGTGTGTACCCAGTGGAAAAGTTTATTTTCTTCCCAAATCAAAAAAAAAAACATAAAAATTTCCCGCTTTATCAAAAAAATGGTTGCCTTGGTTAAACCCAAATTTCCTGCGATTTCGCAAGTGTTTTCCACCAGAGTATGTATCGATGATTCGTGAACCATTTGCTACAATAAAAACGGAACAAAAATCATCTTTTGAGCATTCAGCAGTAGTCACAAAGACCGGTAAATTAAAATGTTATTTTTCGTTGTTTGTGGGATATTCCCAGATGTTTTCACAAGCTTGTTTGTTGCTAAAAACGGTGATGCCAGAAAACATTACTCAAATTTATCATTCATGGCATCATCTATATACTCAATGTTTACGATTATGATGAAATAAAATTCGCGAATGCAACATTATATTCAAGCAAATTCTGCAGAAAGTTATTCAGTCGAATTTTACTAGTCTTTGCATAAAGACCAACAAATTAAAAAGTCACATCTATTGAATTCTATAGTTGATACTCTTATCTTAAAGTAAGTATAGCAAAAGTGCTAAATGAAATCAAAACACTCAGTCGAATGTTTAGTAAATCACTCTAGTGACGTGAAGCTTAAAGATTTTAAATTTTGTTTTTTTATCCAATTATCGTGAAACTGTACTACTTAAATTTAAATGCATACACTGAGGCGTGTTTATGCCGGTTTACTGCCTGTTTACCTGAGAGTGTAGTCAACTTATCAATTAATGCATTTGAATGTCAACAAACAGAAGGAAAGAGAAACTGCAACAGATGCAGAATTTTGATTAATTTTGAAGTTAATTTATTTGGAAGACTTTTTGGTACATTGAGAACTTACGATAAGTTGCCGGTTAAGTCCATTAATTCGTATGAATAATAAATACATAAGTATAAGACTGGTAAAACTCCTTAATTTTCATTGTAATGGTTCATACAGAACATATCACTTATATAAAATCGGGACATGTCACATTAGCAAATTATAAGAAAAATGAAATTTCACTTATTTAGCTCCGGTTCGAATAGGCAAGTTAATTATAAAAAAAAACTTCTAATGACATCATCAGCCTATGTGAAACGGAGCTAAGTAAGTAAAATTAAATTTTTCTTTCAATTCGCTAATGTGACATCGTACAATAATACAACACTACTTTCTGTAATTTGGTCGCGAAAAGAACTTGATCAGGGATCATTTCGTAACGTCCATATTTCGGTTCGGTATCACTATATCCTAATAATTATAAAAAACGTCTTAGATACGGCCAGTCCGAACCAACAGGTCATAAATATTTGAAATATTTACATACATTTTCCTGAAAAGTCTCATCAATTTTGTGTACGTTATAAATGGAGATCTTAGCCTTGCGTATGTAATTTATGAACGGCCGTATACATGTTGCATATTTTTGTGAAACTTAGTTTTACGAAAATCTAATAATTACGTAAAATCGTGAAACTTTAGAAATAATTTTCTAATACACCAATATTACTGCTACCGCTACCCCTAGTAATTTTCACTGCAGGCTACCAAACTAATGCTCTGGATAGTTTTAGAATCGGCACTGTGGGAAACTGGTAGCGAAATAAGAACTTTCACTTAATAATGTAAAGGAAAATCAGCCACCAACCTGACGGTGACCAGTAGCTAATTTAGTAAGATTACTCTTCAAAGTCATGCAATTTCGATAAAAGCAAACGTCGAAAACTTTAAAGGAATTCATGACTAAATATCACACTATCGTTCAGCTGGTACTATTTGATTAGATATTTTAAGTATTTCTTGACTTTCTCGTCATGACTTACATTAATGATAACGATAGTATTTTCAGTAAATATTTCATATTACATGCAAACGGCGAGAATATCGCAATATTGTAGTGGGCGGTTGGTGGTGAAAAAGCGGATATATTTTAGTGATACGCAAGACACAGTTAGTTCGTGGTAAATTATTGCTTATGCTTATGCAATTTTTTTTACAATGAATAGTAGAAATGGATATATCAGCAGATCCAGACGACTCTCACCTAATAGTCGTAATAGTCGAAATTTGAAGATCAATTTGTGTTCCAGAATCTGCGCAAAATTGCATCTACACGTATACTTTCAGAAACTTGTGAAGTAGTGAGATATCTTATAAATTGGATGATTGAAATTGATTGACGAAAGTGTAGAACTGTAGGATGGTAATCGTTAATTTATTATTCGGCTGAGTTTCTTAAGTCTTTAACGTCTCACAAATTAATTTATCAATCTCATCAACATATTGTTTCAATCATTTTTTCCCAGGTACCCGAAATAAATAGAAAATGTCGAGTGTTGTAAAGTGCAATAAATTGGAAATTTTTCCCTTGGACGATGGATACATTTGCTCGATGAATGTCGATATCCGTGACGAATGTGTGGCTTCATTGAAACAAAGATTACTACAAACCGTCATCATTCTCGATCGATCTGGTTCCATGGGACAATCCGTTCATAGGGTTGTCAATGAAATGCTGCCAATTTTTTTCAAACGATTGCATTACAGTCCTGATGATATTATTCACCTTATTACGTTTGATTCCGTCTGTGAACTCTTAACTCAAAGGGTTGACGATTTTGGAAAGTTGCCCATAAATTGCAGGGGTTGCACAAATATGACGTTGGCAGTGCACAAGTTCCAAGAACTTTTTTCGACCTTGGATATGAACATTCCAGTGAGGGTTTTAACCATTTCAGATGGAGACGTGGACAGTCAGGTCGCTACAAAACGAGCTGGTGACAACCTGGCAAAATTTATTTCCGATTTTCAAGTGCCCATTAACTCACAGGCAATGCGGTTGTTTACATCTGAGGTTTGTTTGTGTCAAGTACTAATATCGCTTCCAATTATTTTATGCAAAATTTTCGTCCTTTCAGAATCAACCAGACACAACGGCTCTTTGCAGCATGTTACAGATAAATAATACAATAGCCACTCGTCTTTTAGATGCGTCTGCATATTCGCTATCTGAATACATTACACCATTGGTTGAGCTTTTCAGTTCTGACGGTTTTTCAAACGGACTTTCAATCATGGCAGAGAAACCAGTTTTTCTTAATTTACCTTGGGAAAATGAAGGACTGAATAGGTTGATTGTCCGAACAGGTCAGAATGTGTTTTGGATGAAAAACACAATTCCTAATGATGTCCGAATCGAGGGTGAAGCGGTGAACGTGATTTTGGAACCAACTTTGACTCATGCTAAGTTCTATTCACTTCTAACACATAAAATGCCATTTATCGTCGACAATATGAAAATCTTGAGAGTTCTTGGTACAGACAAGGCAACCGAAACAGCCAAAGTAATTCTAGAGTATTTTAATAAGGCGGAAGATAGCTTCGCTATTGAGAAAGAAGAGCCTACGGACAATGCCATGAATTTGAAGGCTCGCGTGAGGAAAATGATCGCTTCGCGCCGAAAAACTTTTTCTAATCTTCTAGCAAGTATCGCCAACGACGATAACATTTCCAAACTAAATTCCGCTCAGAAAGCAGACTATTTGCGTCAGGTGGACATGTCTCAAAACAGTCGTGGCCTTGCTCGCAGGGCTGTAAAAGAAGGTCTTAACTTTGATGAAATTGCCCGGAACGAAGTTTTGGCGATGGCCCAGCATTTCCATAAGATTGCAGACATCGACGATACCAACCATGAAATCTCGTTCTTCTCCCAAGACACAACTCTCGGTGGTATCAAAACGTTAGTGGAACTATCACAAGACGATCATTTCCAGACATTCAGCGTGCACGAAATCATCGAAATTTTGAATCTCGTCGGAGTAGCTTGTAGTGGGCCAATCGGAGATTATCCTGATCCATCGACATGGAAAGTGAAGGAGATATTTTTGGGTTGCAACGTCAGTTTATCAGATATTTTGGTCGCCTACAATCAATCGAATGGAGAAAGTTTGAGAGTACCTGCCATCGACAAAGAAATCACCAATGTCATCCCAGTGTTCGATGATGCTAGGATTGGTCACTTCTTAAAGAAATATGCTCCATCGCTTTTGGAATACACTTTTTCGATTGGAATGAGACGGATCATTGCCGATGTTCCAATGACTATTGGCTACACAATGTGCGCGGGTATATGGAAAATGTTCTACGAACTGAACAAGAGCAGGACGTCATTGCATTTGGAAATATTCAAGAAATTCATTACCACGTTCGACAACTTTGTCGGTAGATACTTTGACCACATTAATCCACTGTTGCGTGATCAGAAATGCGAAAATCGAATGTTTTACCTTGCTAACAATGGAATACCAAACATGATGAGCCCACTCATTCGAATTTACAAAGAAAACGATGCCGAAAAGCTGAAACTCGTTCCAGCTATACTCCGATCATTATATTCCTTTGAAGTGTGGCATGCTATTCGTCGTTTATATAAGAAGAGTGAAGACGCTGACCTAACTTGTCACAATATCCTCTACAAACTTTTGGGCATTGATATGTCAAAGAAAGTTAAAGTTATGCCACCATTTGTTGACGAGCCTCGCGACATAAAGTTCTACGATGAAGCGAATCAAATCAATTACGAATATCTGGACGAACTGGCGAAACCAATATTTTTTGTCAATTATTTGACTCTAATACCAAAATACTTGAAAATGATAATCACTGACTCGGATTCAGTCAAAGACATCGCAACTTTGAGCAGACGTACGATACTTGAAGCTCTTGATGTAGAATACGAATATAAAGAATTTGTGCTCTTCAACGTGTTCCAGGCACTTCGATTTAGCACACGAGCTCTCCGTGAAGACACTGATAGCGAAGAAATGAAAATCGCTGATCCAAAGGATCACGACGAGTGTATGGAAGAGATAAAGAGTTACATCCGCAAGCAATATGAACAAGACTACGTGCAGCAATTGCAAGAAAAATCCAAAATCGAGAATGAAAGGATGGGCGATCACATCGCCTCAAAAATCCTCGGCGCTGAAACATATGACGAAGTTATTTCAATATGGCGCAACGGATTGATCAGAAACAATGTTACCTACAAAATTTCCACCCCATCAAGCGCTGGCTTTAAGACATTGCTCCACGACCTGTTTCGTAAGAAAGTCGTACCACAACGAATCAACATCGTAAAATGCCTTCTACTGGGCGTTGATGACAAAGACGAGGCAGTATGGAATCACGGAGGTGTATGTTTCTCGATCAACCTCATAGATATGAAAGCCAATTTTGTTAAGTTCGGTTCGTGGGAAGAATGGAATGCAATCATGGTTGAATACAAAAAGAAGGGAAAACACATTTATCGCGAACACAAGAACAATCAACATGGTCACGGTAACGATAAACCTTCATTTTGGGCTATGGGATATAGTACAATGGTTGAATTTCGTGACACCGTTTCTTTGAGTGAATTCAAGAAATATTGCAAAAATCACCGACAATGCTGCGGCGTTCGCAATTTGGAAGATGATTTCCTAAAATCACTTGATGACGATACGTAATACTCACTGCTATAAACGCCAGATAGAACAACAACATCCGATATTTTCAGGATGAATTCAATTTAAAAAAAAAAAAAGTGCCTTGCTAAGTATGGCCACTGCGCTTCTCGTAGGTCCTTGGTGGACTAGATGTTATGCAGTAATTGCTAGGGCGAGGCAAAAACTTATATAAAATAAACATTTGAAGAAAATAAAGATGAAATGAAGGAGGAAAATTGCTTTGAAGTTTAAAATATTTCCGGTTTCCAGATTGCTCCTCCTCTATTCCTTCACACACGGATTAAATACAATGTCCATTTAAAGCCTGGTGCATAGTGATTTATTGACGATATTTAATGACATAATCTACAGCAATAACAAAGCGCTCAACTGTCTTACTGGTAAATATCGTTATAAAAGCAGTTTACATCATAATCATGGAATCATATAGATTTGTGCGAGCGAATAACTTAACTGGTAATCAACAAAACTTCGTAGCTTTGGAAGGCCAATTCTTGTCCTCCATACGAAATGTAGCAAGTTCCGTGAGATGGCTGCAGGATAAAAATATTAGAAAATTCCTCGTTGTCAGGCTACGAAAAACATACCTGAACTTTGCCAATAGTTATTGACCCTTCATGGTTGACCCGTCCAACGAAAAGAGGTTCACCACCTTCCGTTTCACCAGCCGGCTGTGCTTGCGGTGGAATGGCATCTCCTTGCACTGGAACCCACATTGTACTGCATCCGCACAAGACTTCATATTCTGCATGTCCGTGCTCTCCGCCGCCCCAGGCGACATAAGTTACACCATGAGATGGCACTAACTTTCCAGGAATAAGGGCACCCTCGTGACGAGCTCTGGCAACATACTGTGTTTCACCATCTTGTCCACCAGCAATAGCCGAGACGGGCACTTGACCACCAGTACTTGGTACCCAGCAAGCTGCTCCTCCGGCACCAGTTTGCAATTGTGCAGAGAGACCACCGTAGGGATTATCGTCTAAATATTTTGTGCAAATTTGATGTGAACTTGTTCTGATGATCGGTTGCTTTGCACAATTCTTTTTACATACCTTCAATGATCCATGAGCCACTAGCTCCCCAGCCTGTGCAAACACCGAAGAAGTTGATTGCGAATGGTTGTGGATTTTCCCAGATCAAAAATGCAGCAACTTCTCCCTCTCTACCTACAGTTATGATCTGCAGAGGAAATTAGATTACTTTCGACTCAATGTATGATAATCGATCATTAATAACAAAATAAAGAAGGAACTAGCTCTCTGGCTAGTCTTCTCTTGAGCAATATCAAATACTAGGTGATCCTTTAAATGAGTAAAGTATCGAACAGTACATAACATGCCAAACGCTTGTCGTATTTATTGTGTTAAAACAGATATTATATAACGTTATAACGTACCCCATCCGACCAACGAATCCAGAATCCACGGAATTCTCCTGCATTCAAAATTCCTGGGGTTGGAGTTTCGGCAACATCCGGCTTTGTGCGATTTCTACGAATAACCGATTTTGAGTTTTCCCAACCACCAATGAAAACTTCGACCATTGGATCACTTTCGGCTGGACCCGAAGTTAATGCGATGTGGGCATCTTTCGGCGAACGAACTTTGAAATTGACGATTCCACTTCGTACTGGATGGAAATTGTATTCCAATTTATCAGGTGTATCGAGTGCTAAAATTTGAAAGAGAAAGTCGTTATCGTATGAGGTGAGAGAATCGAAGTTTTGCTGTAAGGAAAAAGTCAATAATTTCTAGTTTAAATAGGCCCTTATTAAAAGCAACGGGAAAGATACGCCATCTTCATCACAACAACATGACAACATCGACAAAATTATAAAAAGTAATTTTTAATGGAAAACGGATAGCGCGTATTATATTAAAGAAACAGCCTTGGTGTTAGGTTTTCAACAGACAGTTTTTTTTACTTTACAGAATAACAGAGTGCACGTTCCAGCGAATATTACGTATACATTAACATACACGAACGTTTTACATGTATGTCTTATAATATGGTGGGCTTGAAGGTTAATTCTAGCGATTATTTAATTGATACTGTTAAGATGACACCAATGAGTAAGATGCTAATTTTAGTGTTATAACATTTCGATTCTTTGTGAAAAAAGACGTCATTAGCATTCTGTAAACATGATTAGGCTCAGACAACCATTTGTTTTTTTTCGCTTCTTCGACTCAACAAAAATTCGTTGTTTTCAAATTAACATTTTAATTGCAGTCTTCTACAGTCTTCATATGACTTAAATGCTTCTGGAAAAATTTATGATGTTACATAGCGAATATTGTGCAGTGTGGAATCCGAATGGTTTTAAGATTAGGGATTTCCAAATTTTATCCAGATGCAATGAGATCTATTAAGTTTGTTTCATCGGCATCGTCTTTCAGTTTCAAATTTTCAAATTTTTTCATATAACAAGAGACAAAAAGTTGAAAATCTGAATTTTAATGTGAATTTCGTTGATCCGAGGCGAAGCCGATGGTAACTGTAAACACACTAAAACGTTAACTTTTCGTTTTAATCCCTTGTTAAGTAAAAAGTGATGGTCCTGAAAGCTTTTTCATTATTTTATTTTCTTAAGAAAATGTCTCGTGACATTTTTTCTATTTCGTTTAAGACCTATGAGGCTACATGTCAAATTGAACAGTTGCAATAATTCAATATAAATAGTCAACTTTGCATTCTAATTCGAAAAAGCATCAAATGGGTTTTATTCTTCCTTATAAACGGATTTTACTTTCGTACTTATACTTAGCCATAACCAAACCTTTAATCATCACTTGACCTCTACACAAAACAATTGTTTCTGGTCAATGAGAAGGTTAGACTAGCTTAGAGTTAAGAGTGATAACGCGAAATTTGCAGGTCTCTAGCGTTGAAAGACGAATCGAACTCATTAACGTCGGACAACCTTTGTTCCTAAAGTTAATAAAATCATCTGTCGTTATCACTTTTAAATATCATGAGATTTTCTCGACAAACTTTACAATGGTTTGCATGATTATCTCTTTTAATTTTTTTGTTGTCAAATATGTCGAATTTTGGCTTCTGTCATTGTCATTCTAGAAGCTATAAATTATTAATTTTAATTTATCCATTGAAAGAAAAACTACCAGTGAGTCATACTAAAGTCGATACATGGTCATTGGTCACATACCTCTTAAGTCATACTACAGTCGTCATTGTTACAATTCACAAGTGTGGTCATTCAGAAATTTTAGCTCTGTGATCACCGTTTTCTCGTGAAACTTTCGTTTATGGAATGTTTCATGTGAATATAATTAGAAAAGGAATGTCATTTCTTTCGAAGAGATCTCTCAGATAAGTTCTAGTATAAATTGGCGGGCGATACAATAGTACATTATGTACGGGACAAATTTTAAGTATTGCTTCTCATGTAGGTTTCTGCTCTTATCAGCAAATTTCACACAGGAACACCCATTTACTATTTTACGGTGTATTATTACTAAGAAAACAGAAATATTGTTTGGCGTGAAGGAAAGATTACTTTACCACTGTTGAGCAAGCAACATTCGTATGAAAAAAATTATGTGACGTAACCGATTTCGTATCAATTATATTAGACAAATGATGGAAATGGTATATGTGAAGCCGAGGTCGGTAAATACACAAGAAGTAATTTTCATCATTTCTCTCATTGATAAGTGATGTATAGTAATGTACAATTAACTGTGCGGGTTGGATAAGCGTTTACTTATATGCGTGTTGAAAACTAAAGCAGGAACGGATTTTTTTATCGAACCCAAAATTTAAAAAAAAATGTTGCCAAGAATCAAGACGTTAAACGTGATAATAATCTGTTCTTTGTGTTTTTTTATGTACCGTAAACACGACATGTTAATAAAAGATTCTCCCTATTCCCATATGACCTGAATGTTTACGCTTTTTACTACAAACAGATAGTTGTTTGGCTACGCGACTAAATTTTTTTTAAATTCCATTAGCGCCAGTAACTTGTGGGGTATCGAAGCATCTTGAAGAAATTTTTGAAAGAAATCGAAAAACCTATGGCTCGGTTTATTTACCGATTAATTAATGTCAAACGGTAAGACTGTTGAATATAAATTATTTAACTAGAAATTGATTCGATTTGCATTGACACTATTAGCTAACAGAAATAAACTTAAGGTAGGGCGTTGGGTGTAAGTCCGAAGGAAAAATATGAAATTCTCAAGGATTATGTAAGTCTGTTTTGTTGACGATATATGTTTTTTGGCATAATTTTCGTTTCCCAGCGCATTATCGAACGCCGAAAACTTTTCGTGGAGAAAGGGGAGGTGAATGACGCGATATATAATTACGTAAATCCTTACTGACATTGGAAAATGTTTTCTTTTTCAACTACGAAAATTGCGAACTGTTCATTAGATTGATCAAGTTTATTTTCCAGAATGTTATTCCGCCGATTGTTTATATGCTTAGCTATTAATATATACCTGCTGGTTTAGATGGCAACTAATAAATATTCATAATACAATGCTACCTATATAACACGATAACACTCTTAACGATCGCATTCGAAAAATAAAAAGAGTCAAAAAAGAAACCGAATGTGAGTTTGGTTGGAAATAGAATTTTCCGTTCAAACTACATGCCATTCTCAATGGTTTTTTTTAGGTACCTTGTCAACACTTAAGACATTTTTTGATACAACTGTACGTTGAATGAATTTTTAAAATTAAAAGAAAAAAAAATCTTTTTTTCCACCGAAGTAAAATGAAATCGAAATGATCCACTCAAATATAAAATTATTGCATCTAGTAACCACAAGTGTATCTGAAAGCCGACACATTTTTGTTTTTATTTTTTTGAATACATTTTTTTTAACAACTTCGGTGAATCAGTCGTGCATACGAGACAAATTTATTTATAATGCCACCACACGGTTTGCCTATGTGGAGATGAGATCATCTTTTTGCAAGCAACAGAAAAAAAATAATTTCTGCTTCTATTCCTTTCTCTATTCACATAATAATCAGTGAACTAGTATATACATAACGCAATCTATCTATCTAACATCTCCATATATATTTGCAATTATAACATTAAATAGATGAGGAACATGCGTAGATTTTTCGAATATCATGAGAAATAATTTTTGCAAAATTCATTTTAAAATTGCCCGCATATTAGAAAATTCCACACAATTCTTATTTTTCAATTAAGCAATTTAAAGCCTGAACCATACACTGCACAATTTGCTCTACTTACTGATTGGCATTTTTTTTTTTATATATTTTGCAGCACACGTATCAAATGCAGAACAAAATAAAAACTATTCGAAAACAACAAAATTGAATAAATTGTTCGAAGTAACTTGGCTGGATGATATTATTGAAGAAGCCGGTCAGAGTAGTTTGGCGTACAACGGTATACTAACTGGCAAACTTGAGTTTGAGTTTTATTTGGCTGTTCAAAATAAATATAAAAAAAAATGTTAATATATTATTGGGCGTCGGCATTCTTATATTACATCATTCAGCATATATCTGTTCTATCCTAATAACAATTCTATGATGATGGTATAAAACAAGTTTTCAAATGAATTCCGATTCTACGTTAAATTTTTTTTACGAAAAAAGAACTTTATAACGAAATGATATGAGACAATCGTGGAGGTAATACAATGATTTCTATGCTGTGGATTTGTACATTAAATCATCGATAATGTCGTTGCTAATTGAATAACTTTCAAACGTTTTAAACAATTGCACGCGTATACAGATAGACGTTTTAACACTTTGTAAGCTTTTTGCTGCAATATATGTATTTGATTGGGCTAGGGTATAAATAAAATTGCTTATCCAGTATCATAAAGGTCGTGGTCATCGGTAGAATTATTTTTTTCTGTTGTTTTGTTAATATGTTAATTAAGTTGGCGAATTACGTTTCAGATTTTGCGCACAAAATAATTTTACGAAATTATTGGGAAGATCGTCCGTTAAAAATTAAATATAGATTGTACTTAGATGCTCCCCGCCATGCATAAATGAACTCCTATGTCCTGGCGAAACATGCCTTTTGCGAGATTTTCATCTTATATATATGTTCGACACGCAAAAATCATTTCCATTAAAAATAATAGTTTTTCTCTGAGTTCGTTAATCAACCTTTCCAACCGTTTATAAATTACGTGTTATTCACAGAGTAGCAGATAAAATCAATTCAACCTCGATTAATTTCTTGGTTAATTTAAAAGACAAATCCTTAAAGATTCGGGACGTTACATCAGTGTATGTACAGCATGCTTTAGTTTAAGAGAGTCCTATCTTCCTAACTTCAGCTTTTGTTCACTAACTTCATAAATTGAACGTCGAAGCACTTACGGTCCTGCAGTGTTTAAAGCTTATTGCAATGATAATTAACTGACTTTTCTTTTTGCAAGATCAAGAATTCGGTTTAAAGAGTGTCGCACCCTTAGGGGATGATTTTCTTGTGTGAAATACTAGGACCACAATAACCATCCAAAAGAAAGCTTTTCTAAAGCCACAAAGACAAATTTTATAACTACGGGTTATTGCATATCATCAGTGTAATGATTAATATTTTTCCGACTTCACTTATTGTTCTACGAACAATTTTGAGCTCAATTTATAATTTTCAAAAAATTGATGAGGTAAAAGTTTGGAATTTTGGTTCATTTTGGCAGGTTGGCCTCTACAAAAAAGATCTATGGCTCATCTTCTGGCTGTATCACGTTAGTTTTACTGACTCGGATTGGACAAATTAATTGATTTTTTTTTGTTAATTTAATTTAAGATTAATGTGTTATTGGGCTGGAAAAGCCTGTATGTTGATCTCTAAATAAATAAATAACAAAAAAAAACTATAAATAACAAAATTCGCTCGAAAAAACGTTATTTGGGGAACTTTAAAATTCGAAGATTTTCCAAAATTTGATGGGTTGAGTTACAATGTGAAAATTCAACTCCATTTCTATCTGGGACGGTGGGTATGGTCGAGTGGGGTGTCAATGGATAGGGCGAGAAGTAAGCTACAAAACTCCGGGTTAGAGCTTCCTCCTACTAACTTTCCCAGCCGCCAGAGCCCTTCAAAAATTTCGGTTTTTTCAAGGTTTTTCACTTGTTGCGGCGGCTGAGTGGGTCGAACATCGGTGTTTGTTGGTCAACAATATTCAGCTCATCGATCTTCATAAACGTACACAATTTGACATTATTCACATTTTGCATGTTGGAGTAATTGATAAAAAACTATTTTCGCGACCACTTCGGAGAAAATTTTTCTAAGGGCCATGACAGCCCAACAAAAAAATTTCGGGAAAAAAAATGTTGTTCCACGATATTATCAGAATCCATATCTGTCCATATAAGCTGTTCGAAGTTTTGGCGAATTTGGTTAAGACTAAAAATATCAAAAAAATCGTCAATACAGTAAAAGGTAATCAAATATCAGTCTAAGTTTGTTCAGCTGACTTTTATCCGCTATCAACGCGTGTACTTTTATAGTACATTACTTCCTTATTTGGAGTTTTTTATTTTGCCGAGAGGGAAATTTGTAGCCTGAGCGGAAGTCAAGGGCTATAATCGAAGCCCTGTAAAAATGAAAATTATCGCAAGTGTCAGGGATGTGCTTACGAGTGTTTTTACAGATTTTACTTGCAGCACCCTGCGAAATTTTTGCAAGGCTTAGTTTTGTTTGTATGAATGAACCAGCTGAAAATCAGCTGAAGCAAACTTAGGAAAAAATTTGATTGCCCTTTCCTGTAACAGTCTTGTATACAGCAATGCATATACAGCATATAATCACTATCTTCGTTCGATTTTTTTTTTACTTAACTTAGGTTAACAAGCCCATGCGGGCTTTGGCTGACTCGACGACTTGTTTTTATCCTGATCGATTCTAAAGTTCTCTAATCTCTGATGCAGAATTTCCGCGATTCTTTTGTCCCTTCATCCAAACATTCGGTATCTTCTCTTTCTCTGGCTCATTGCGATTTTATGGAAGTCCTTTACGTTTCCGTTTCGGTAGTGAACTATCAAGTTTTAGTTTTTTTTTACTGAGATACTGAGATAGTCGACAGAGACAGAATGACATCTCTCGACTCAATTTATATTTATTTGACAAAATATCACTGTTCTTGCAGCGTCGTAGCATCTTAAAATGTTTAAATAGTTAAGGTAGACTCTATTTTTTTTTAAATCAAATATTTACCGATTTCGAGCCTCTTATAGTCGTCTCATCTACAATCCCAGAGTATATGACGCTGTAGAAAAATTAAATCACAAATATCCTAGTGACGACGATCAGCAGACTGAATCCCGCAACAGGTCAGGTCTACCTGATACGAGACTAACAATTTCTGAACCTGTTTTGATCTGGACCTGATACGATTACTTTTTACGTGACCTGAATCGACTTGAAGTGTGAGCCTGACATCCTTACCTGAAACCAGGTTGAAGTTTCTCACGTGACTCTTGCGTGTCACAAAGTCATCTGTTGGTTTGACCTACCACCTATTCCGAACCGTTGCTCCAAAGTAACAAAATGCGCAATCGTCTTTACATTGGGTACTGAAGCACTTGAGATAAACGAAAATTCGCATTAATCAATACATTGAATGGTAGAGTCGACGAATTTTCAATGACAAATTCGGAAAGGCATCAGCCAATAAAATTAAAATTTTCGCACAATTTATCGACCGTATGAGGATAGTTTGCGTCATCTTCAGCTGAAATGAAACGAATCGATCGATTGAAAATCAAATTTTCTGTTTATTTCAATCTTAACAACGACGACCTTAACGTAAGACCAATAAATAACGACATTGAAACGATTGACACTATTTGCCAAAACGTTGTTCGCATTTCGAATAAGAGCACAGTGCATCCAGGAAATGGGTAACATTTATCGTTGAATAGAATTGCACATGGAAAAATTCCGTTAACCTTAACTGCCACGGCAACAGACCGTACGTACAACATACGTCGTCGAAATACAGTCCCAGTTCCGGGTCGCTAACATATTGCTCCGATTCGCTCATTATTCGGTCAATGGAATTGACATTGAGCTGGTGTGTCGGTTCGCCGCTTCGAGCAATGCCTTTGCACAGCTCGCTCATCTGAAATTTGCTCTGTCTCGGATCCAGTATGTTCAGGGACATGGAATGTTGGACACCGTTCTTGTAGACAACCGAGCCGTGACCGATGTTTTTCGTTGACGGGTCGTAAAATAAATTCTTTTCCGTTTCCAAATACTTCAGAAATCGCTGCCGTTTGGCCAGAAACGCCCCTGTAACATGAAAATCGAATGCAATGAAAATGAGAATCGAGAAAAACATTTTTTTTTCCTAATCACAAGATTGACATGGACGATAACACATTGTGCTATCAATTGCATCATTCACACGTATGGCTGAAGTGTTATGTGAATTTTCTTACCCGTATAGTCATATATGCTGATGCATTTGATATCAGCCAGCGAGGCCCAAAATATGAAATTGGATATGCTGGAGAAATCCAGTTGTCTTTCACCCAAAATCAGCACAATGTGCTTCGGAATTTTGTCGCACAATTGCTTGCACTCATCGATCTGGATCTTGTCGCTCTTAGTGCTTTTGTTGAATGAATACTGGATATTTGTCTTGATGCCATTATATGATCGAATTATTTGCTGCACGATATACACGAAAATGTGTATTGTCTTCCACAGGTAATACCGATAATCATCAGAAAACATTTCCAGCTATACTTTTCAAGCAAGCAAAGAACCGATAAAATAATAACATAAATAAAAAAATCACTGCGAGCAGGTGTCAATGCGTTCCGGTGTCCCAGCTGAAAAAAAAAACATAGACAGCAATTTCAATGAAATGAATGCGTTTGCTACAGATTTTCGTTCGAGAAGGTCGTGTTATGCGTCTTATTCAAATTGCCATTAAGAACCGGTTTAGATTATGATGACCAAAGTATTGTAAGAGGTAATTTTAAATCCAAAATGTACAAACAAGCAGGATGATACTTTCTGATATCATCATAGCCTATTTTGGAATTAAATTCTTCAATAATTAAAAGTCTTAATTGTCTTTAAACAATTTTATTGAATTTAATTCGAAAAAAATGGCTATGTCTGATATAGGGAAACATCGGAAACATTCATGATATTTCATAGCCGTGAAGTTGGTTCACGAAAAAATTAATCGCTGACACTAGTAATTTTATGGCGAAATGTATACTAGAATTATTATACAAACAATCTATTACATTTGAGCTTTATTTCCAAATAGCATTACAGCCGTCCCTTCAGCTTCATAGTTAGGAACTAACGATTCTTACAGAATTCCCTCACTGTTGAAATCTGTGGTCCACTATTACTGTGCCTTCACTACAGGCATCCATAACGTTATAACCGAAATCGATTTCGTTACAAGAATAACGTTATTCGAGTAACCGAATTCATTTTCGTTATCGAATAACGTTATTATTAACGTTATTCGATAACTGAAATGAATTCGGTTACTCGAATAACGTTATTTGAATACCGAAGTTAATTCGGTTATCGGAATAACGTTATTCAAAAAACAGAATGAATTCGGTTATTTCAATAACGTTATTCGATTATTGAAATTAATTTCGTTTTTTAGCTCCGTCTTTCATTTTTTAAAAAAGAAATCTATGTAACTGAATTTTTGAATAACGTTATTCGTATAACCGAAATTATTCGGTTTTCTGAATAACGTTATTCGAATAACCGAATTCATTTCGATATTCGAATAACGTTATTTGAGTAACCGAATTCATTTGGGTAATCGAATACCGTTATTCGAGTAACCGAAATGATTTCGGTTACTAATAACGTTATTGGGGATCCCTGCCTTCACATACCGATGCGAAATTTTTCTTTTGTCCTAATGTCAAAGACCAAAAGAAAAATTTTGCATCTGTCACTTTCGCGCCGTTGTGTGTGTGTGCATAGTTACAGCTATAACTTTCACTTAATGTATGCGATCAGTTGAATGTTTGGAATATGTTCTTTATGTTCAAGTTGATATTAGACTGTTTGCGCAAATGACATATAATTTTTACGTCACAGTCACATCTTCATACAAGAAGTTCTGGAAGGATATTTATAAATTCCAACTTATAAGTTGACTCATAAATTATACGACATTTGTCTATTAGTTTCCACGTCTCTCAGTTGTCAAGAAGTAGTCTTCTTTTCCCAAAAAAAAATAATCAAGATTTTATAAACGTTTTCTTTACGACTTCCAAGGAAATTAAGTCCTAAATAATGGTAATGACTGTGTGATAATGCTTGACCTCCCCAAAGTTTACAAGCTTGTCAGTTGATCACAGGGTGATGACATAAAGATTCGAACTCGGTATATTGCAATCATGTTTCTTCTCATTCTTTATCCAACCTTCTCAAAGTTTGCAGCCTTGATTTAGGCCACCAAAATTCAGGATGGAACCGCCTTTGCGACGGAGTCTGTCCTTTTTAGAACCTTGGCAAAAATAAAGATATTCGAAAATCAGGCTACGACGACCACCACATATTTACGCCGTAAGTGCGGTCGAAATTCAAAATGGAAAGTGGAGGTCTTTTTAACGTAGGGTCATTTTCATATAGTGAAGCGTTAAAATGTATTTTTTGGTTCACTTTTTCACCAAATCGTTCGCTTAAAATTCAAATTTTAGGCACACTTACGGCGTGAATTCACTGGTTCACAAACGCAAGAATGTCAGTAAGTGGTGCTGAAATAATTTAGTTCATACACTGAAATGTATTGGAGGTCCAATGTCTTCTCGAAATAAGGATCTTATCGGGAGCGACTTTAAAAGAGATCTTATTCGGTTGAACAGTTTATTCGAATTGAATATTTTATTTTACACAAGAATCGATGACTACTTGAGTCAGGTTACTACATTAATTTGGAATAAGTATTTCTTAGTGATCTTTGATTCCAACATCCCTCCTCAAAGATTACTACATCTTGAAATCGCCAAGTCCAACGAGTTGAGTGAGTTTACGTAACTTGACTGACTCCAACGGTTTTGTAAGCATATCGGCAATCATGTTTTCGGATGGACAATACTGAAAGTTCACGAGATTCCTTTTCTTGAGATCTTTAGCAAAATGGTATCGTATCTCAATGTGTTTGGATTTGCTACTGAATTTTTCGCTACTCAAAGACGTTAAGCAACTTTGATTATCCTCATACATAACGTTCTTCTTGTTTGCCAAATGAAAATCCTTCAACAAGTTCTGTAGCCAAATCAGTTCTTGACATGCTTCGGATAGTGATATGTATTCAGCCTCTTTCGATGAAAGGCTGACGCAGTCTTGCTTTTTACTGGACCAGCTGACTGTACCACCATAAATTTTGAAACATTGACCACTCGTTGACTTGCGGTCTTTTGTATCTCCTCCCCAGTCGGCATCTGCATAACCAACTATGTTCGCTTCGTTTAATTGTTCTTCGTCTCCTCCAAGCTTCAATTTGTAATCCATTGTACCTTTAAGATATCGGATCACTCGCTTCAATTCCACCCAATCGGATTCAGATGGATTCGTAACTTTTCTTCCAAGAATTGAAGTGCTCACAGCGATGTCTGGTCGTGTATTAACGGATAAGAAAAGCAGTGTACCAATTGCAGATCGATAAATGTCAGGTCGTTTCATCGCATCATGAATTTCAACTCTTTTGCCATACCCTGGATCCAATGGAATTTTCGATACCTTGCAATCCTCCAATCGAAATTTCTTTAGAATGCTCAAGATATATTGCTTCTGGCTGATATAAAATATTCCATTTTCATCCCTTTCGATTGCAACACCCAGGTAAAATTGCAAATCGCCCATCAATTGGATTTCGACAGACTCTCCAATTTTCTTCTCGACTTCATCCATTAATTGTTCGTTTTCGCATGCCATGATAATGTCGTCAATGAAAATTAGAAGGTAAATGATCGTGCCATACACGAACTTCGTGTATAAGCAATTGTCGGCTTCGCCTCGTTTGAATTCAAAGTCTAACAAAATTTGATTGATTTTCTCGTTCCAAGCGCGGGCTGACTGCTTCAAACCATACAAAGTTTTCATTAAATGACAAACCAAATGTTCTTTACCTTCTTCCGCGAAACCCTCAGGTTGATTCATAAATATGTCTTCGTTCAAGTCACCATTTAAGAACGCAGTTTTCACGTCGTAATGGCGAACTTTCAAATTTTGTTTTCCAGCAATGGCAAGTAATGTTCGAATTGTAGTATGTTTCACCACCGGAGCGAATACTTCATCGTAGTCCTCTCCATATTTCTGTGAAAAGCCTTGTGCTACCAATCTGGACTTGTAGCGCGTTATCTGACCATTTGACCCCTTCTTGATTTTGAATGTCCATTTGCATCCAACGGCTTTTCGTCCTTGCGGAAGTTCGGTCAGTTTCCAAGTTTCATTGCTCAGCAATGAGTCCATTTCGCTTTTAATGGCTTCTTTCCATTTTTCCTTGTCTTTGCATGTTACGGCTTCTTTAAACGTTTTCGGTTCGTCGACATCGGTTGTAACTTTGTTCGCCTTGAATCGTTCAGGGGAACACCTTTCGTTGTTCGTATCGATCTACGAGCATCCGGAATGTCTTCTGTGTTTTCGCCGTTTTCTTCATTCTGTAAATTGATAACCGGTGCGTTACCTTTACTTTCAATTTCGGTATCTGACTCCAAAAGTTCATTGAAATCGATTTCGCTTGATTCACCATCGTCTTCTTCTTCGGAGTTTGACCATTCTTGTTCGATAATTTCGAGTGATTCGTTCGCTTCGCTGGCTTCGTAATTTTCTTCGATGAATCTTACATCACGACTGATAGTAATCTTACCCGTTTTCGGATCCAATAATCGGTAAGCTTTTGATTCGTTCGAATATCCAACCATTACCAGTTTCATTGACTTACTGTCCAATTTTCGTCGGTTGGCCTTCGGTATATGAGCATATGCAGTACATCCAAAAATGCGTAAATGATCAACAATCGGCTTCTTGTTGTACAATATTTCGAACGGAGTTTTATCAGTTGATCTTGTTGGTAAACGGTTTTGCAGGTAGTTTGCTGTGTTTATTGCCTCACCCCAGTACCGTAAATTCAATTTCGAGTCGATCAACATACACCTTCCCATTTCGATCAAGTACCGATTCTTACGTTCTGCGACACCGTTTTGTTCTGGTGTTTTTGAAGCTGCACATTGTATTTCTATGCCTTCGTTCACCAAGAACTCCCGAAATTTCTTACCAATGTATTCTCCGCCCTTGTCTGAACGAAAAATTTTGATTTTCTTCTGAAATTGGGTTTTAACGCCTTCGTGGTATTCCTTGAATTTCTCGAATGCTTCGCTTTTATGTCCAAGTAAAAATATTTTCGTGTAATGACTAAAATCGTCGATGAGAGTCATCACGTACTTCTTATTTCCAGGTGTAGTCACTTGTGGTATTGAACATACATCTGAGTGTACGAGATCAAAAATTTCTTTCGTTTTCGTTGTACTCTCTGGGAATGGTAGACGGGTCATTTTGCCTAGAACACAGCATTCGCATATTGATTTCGTTTTGCATGAATTCAGTTTCATTCCTTCGACCATATCGTGATTAATCAATTTCTTTACTGCATCCACGTCTCTATGGCCGAATCGTCGGTGCCATTTGTGAATACAGTTCGATAGGTCATTACACTGGACCTTGCATAATTTCTCTTTCGTATTCAGTCGGTACAAGTTGCTCTGATCAATTGATCCTGTAGCGATCGTTGTATTATCCTCGCAAATAGTACAGTTGTTACCGCTGAAGTTCACTTTGAAACCGAGTGATGTTAGCTTACGTACGGATAATAAATTCGTGTCTAATTCGGGTACGTAGAGCACATTCTTCATCAGAATTTCGTGAGTTTCTCCTTTATCGTTGATGCATGTGATGAAACCTTCTCCAATGCCCGTAGCCAGAATGTTTCTGCCATCAGGTAATTCGACCGGGTGATTGGTTCCCATTTGGATTTTTACGAAGAATTTCAGGTTATTGCACATATGACTGGATGCACCTGAATCTATGTACCAATCATCCACATACTTCGTTGCTTTCGGTGTATTCTTAACCATGAAACATTTGTATTTCCCTGGAGCTGGTTCGTCATCGGATTCGTTACTATCGTTCGTAAGAATTTTCTTCGCCTTTTCGTTCTTCGATTGTTCGGTTTTCGGTTTCTCTGAATTCTTCTCCAGTGATTTCTTGTATGAATAGCAATCTCGTTGGAAATGTCCTTTCTTATTACAGAAATGACATGTGAACTTTGTGTACGCAGCTTTACCTTTCGTGATCTTCAAAGCACTTTCCTTTTCTTGTGATGAACTAGAACAAGTACCAGCATCGTTGTTTCTTTTGTACTCATTGATCAGCTTTCCCTTAACCATTTCCAGTGTAAGGTCCTTTTCATCACGGCTTTCGAGTGCGGTAATTAACGGATTGTAACTGTCGGGTAAACTACACAGCAATAAAGCGACCACCAAGTGATCCGCTAATTTCTCCCCTAGAGCTTCCAACTGATTGACTAGATCAAGTAGACTGTTAACGTGATCTTCCATATTGCCATTTGAAGGCATTTGCATCCTGCACAATCGTTTTAGGACAAAAATCTTGTTCGTTAACGTAGATTTTTCGTGGTGAGCCTTTAGTGCTTGCCATGCGCCTGCAGCACTTTCTTCCTTTCGAATGTGGCACAATTGATTATCATCAACCATGAGACCAATTCGTGCGAAAGCCTTTCCGTCCTTTTTTAACCATTCTGCATTTGGTGCGGCTGGACGTGGTTCAGATATTGTGTCCCACACTTCCTTGTCGGTGAGCAGCATCTGCATTTTGAATTTCCATATTTGGTAATTCGTTCCGTTCAATTTCGTGAATTGTAATTTCTCCATTTTTCGATTAAAATTCTGAATCCGATAAAATTCAATATTCACGAGTAGTGTGGAAGGCCCATAACCTATTGGAGGTCCAATGTCTTCTCGAAATAAGGATCTTATCGGGAGCGACTTTAAAAGAGATCTTATTCGGTTGAACAGTTTATTCGAATTGAATATTTTATTTTACACAAGAATCGATGACTACTTGAGTCAGGTTACTACATTAATTTGGAATAAGTATTTCTTAGTGATCTTTGATTCCAACAAAATGTACCTTCACTTTTGAATGTATGAAATACTGGTCTATTTTTCTAATGTTTACTGCCCTTGTGATCTACATGACATATGACCTTACTGTATATAATATCCTTGGTAAAAATTATTGTTTTTTTTCAAGCCATTCATGACGTGATTGAATACTGTCAATTACTTTTATGAATCGATATAGGCACAAAGCTCACGGAATTTTGTAAAAATTTTCATTTTGTATGAATTACGTAAAAATAAATTTACGAAGTGATGGAATTTTACGATTTTACAAAATCGCGTGAGATTTTGGCTTAACCATATCCACCCTTAATCTAACGTGATCAAATAATTGGACAAAATGAAATTTTACTGAAAAGTTACCGTTACTCACTTAACCTAATCGTTACCACTGTCAATTAAAATTAAAATTTAAAAATCACTAAAATCTCAAAGTAAACAACGATGTTTCTTTAATGAAACTTGTGGATATACTGAACAGGTATTACGAAGCAGTATCCCTTTATATATGTACAGTGTAAGCTTAAGGTCTTGAGCTTCTTGTTCCTGCCCAAGGAAATAATTTTTATTAAACGAAAATGCTTGTTTGACAATAAAATAAATTTCGGGAAAGCAAGGATAGAAATTCATTGAAACAAAGCACAAAACATTAAAAAGTCTCTTCATACCCTCATAAATGTTGAGACAAGTAAAACCGAAATGATGAAAATATCGTTTGTTTTTTTTTTTTCCTTTTAATTATATCGTTCATTCGATGTGTGGTTATAATGCATGTTTGTGTATATAAGAACAATATTACATATGAGGTTAGTTAGGTAGTTTTGTAGTTACAGTAGCCGTAGTAAGATATAAACAAGATAATAAGAGACATGTTAATCGTTGAGTTATAATGTAATAATTCGTTTAATGAGAGCATTAAAAAGTCTTAAAATGTTTACTATTGTGTAGTGACACTAGTCACAGTTCAAAAATTAAGAATCTGAAATTAAGTTTTTGAGGCACCGGTTGAGTTTTTTACAATTCTTAAAGCGAAAATACACTCGAGTAATTTTATATTGCTGATATCAACAATTCAATTATGTTCATTTTTTTATGAAGAATGCTGCGAATCGGATTATAAGGGAGAACGCAGCAAAATTGTTGATCTCAGCAACGGAAAATTGCTCGAGTTTTTTTTTACCCATATTAAATTTGGGTTCTACGTCGGCAAACAAATCGACTAGACGATGATAAGAGGAGGTATATGGAACTACCTGGAATTTTCAACTTGTGAAACACTTGTTTCTTTTACAAGAATATCTAAAGTGACGAAAATTTGGTTTTTTGACAAGGTAGATTTTTCTTATAAAAATACCAAGTGACTTACAAACTATGATGTTTCTCGAAAGCTGTCCGCTCAGAAACGAGTGTCGTACAACATAGAAAGGAATGAAAAACGGTTTTGTTGAAGCATTGTACTCGACTAAAAAATATCATAAATCTATGGGAAACCTGACATGTTGAAATAATGACTGCGCCACCTTAGTGTAACTCTTTGGTCAATCCTATCAACGAAAAATTGGTCGTGTGTTTTGGGCTTAACGCAGCGTTGAATCAACCACACTCACGATATTTTTATAAAAGGAAGCGTTTATTTTTGAATAATTTCTTCACTCACCCACTCAACATTCAAATCCTGCATTTACAGCATTCCACAATACTTTCTGTTCCGGTTTTAAATTGAACGCATTTTTTTGCGTTTCTACCAGCAAAAAATAAGCGCTAAATAAATACGAGCAAGTAAAGAAAATACCTCAGTACATTTTCGGCAAAATTAGATTTTAGTTTTCAAGGCGAATGAATTAAAAACGAAAATCAAAAATCAGGTAAAAGGCGCAATACAAGTGAGTGCGTTTAGTGTAGCAACAAAAATGACATCATTTTTCCACCCGGATACAATACTTCGATTTCGATATCGATATTGCGGACTCTAACCTGAAAAACGACTGCCATATTCTTTCTTCTTAAATTCTGTCAGTGAGAACAGACAAGGTAATTTCGATTTCATAAATTTTGAAAAGGTTTTTGTAAGCAGAGGTACACAAAACCGATACTAATTTTTTGTTAATTACTTGGCAATTGTGCATCAGTTACAGTTGCTCGAAAATTTTACATTTTTCGAAAAATATTTGCCGAAACAAATTCTACCACGTTGTTACCAATATCAAACCTAAAAATACATTTTTACATTTCACTTCAAGGTACGATATCAATCGCCAAAATGCAATTACACATTCGTGGTTTGGATACATTTGTCCTGGAGGCAGATTCCTTCGAGACAATCAATGATATCAAGGTAAAATTTCCTTATTTACCATTTACGCGTCATTGTTTTGAAACTTGTGCTAATACACTTGATGGCGGGTTTTGAGGGTTAATCATCATTGCTGAACTGTTGCAATGTCTTGTGAAATTGTGGAGCAGTTGGTGGTTGTGTCGCGTATCGGATTTCATTTTGATTAATTAACTAGTTTTGCCTGTTGAACGTGATTGTAATGTGTCCCATCAACCAAGTTGTTATCGAAAATTTACATTAGGACCGAAAATGGTTGACGTTGATAGTGATGCGAATTAGTGCACAACTTATAGATGAACCGATATAAAATGTGCTGGCTCTACTTTACAATGAGAACCTTTCGAGCGACTAATTGTTTTCGCTGTGACAATTGTAGTGAATTATTGAGAAGTGACCACGATCAGCACTCATTTTTCAATGATAATGTGACACCAAACGAATAATTTTGGTTAGTACCATCACTTGATTCGACGTTTACCAGAGAGTTTTCGACGCTATACACTTCCAAAAGTCCACTGAGATGACCCATTAAAGGGTGCTTGAGCACAATGTTTTCATTGCAATTTTCCAGCTAGTGTTCCTTCGACTGATGTTTAATTCCGTTTTCATTTTCTTTTAGCAAAAAATTTCCAGCCTAGTGAACGTTTCAGCTGATGAATTCCAATTGTCCTGTGAAGGTACTCTCTTGGCACCAGCCGATCAAATCACTTCACTATCATGCTGCGAACTTGACTTGACCGTTCCATTGTTGGGTGGTAAAGTGCACGGTTCACTCGCTCGTGCCGGTAAGTACATCGGAGCATATGTTTGATTGTAACTCCAATGCAACTAAAAATCGTTTTTCCACATTCACAGGCAAGGTTAAGGGGCAAACACCGAAAGTGGAGAAACAAGAGAAAAAGAAGAAGAAGACAGGACGCGCCAAGAGACGTATCCAGTACAATCGCCGATTCGTCAATGTTGTACAATCTTTCGGTCGCCGACGTGGTCCAAATGCTAATTCTTCATAAGTGCTTTGATTTGAACCGACATTCAAAACCGTGTACTTTACCGTTGATAATATAAGAGATGGTATAAATACAGGCAAGGACATTGTTTGATTTCTTCTTTTTTTTTGTAATTTTACCCGTCTCATCGAAGTGGAAAGTCACGCCGAGACAGCTGGGAGATGTGTCTTCTGGTAAAATCATATTGTCTTTTCTATGGTAAAGTCGCTAACGTTGGGCCTATTTCCAATGTGGAAAATTGGGAAACAGTGCTCTGAGGGCTTGCTGGCAATTTCTAAAGCTGGAAAATTTTGGATTTGAATGTTAGCATCGAATTTGAGCCAACGTTCAACGTGCTTAAGATTTTGTCATCTGTCTATCAAGTCGGTACCTTCTGAGCAGGGACCAAACACATAAATCGTTCTTTCACTTCCTCTACTAGACACAGTGGAAACGACACCATACGGCTTTTCAATTGCCAAAAATTATTCAATTGTGTTAACTGTGCACGGTGGGCCTAAATGAAACTAAGGTGAAGCCACGGTGGGAACTCCACATTTGTGTTGCATTGTTAAGCGACATCGAGAGTAGACGAACGGTGACCGTCTCAGCCATAAATCAACCGTATCCGTATCCGTGACCGTATCAATAGAAAAACATTTTTTTGTGGTGGAGCTACCACCCAAAGAAAGTCAAAGTTCCATAAAATTCGAGAGGTTTTTCAGACCAGCCAGGTGATTGCAAAATCTAGTGTCATCCGCAGAGTGTGGAAATTTTAAATTTACATTTCATTACCATCGGTTAACTTAAGTTTCATTGATATGGAAACTTTGCAGTGTCACTTTGTCATACAAGGCTTGCGTAAAATATACATTCGATTGAAGACTTTTCGTATAGATATCACTCTCGACTCTAAAGACAAAACGAGTCTGATTTTCGAAGCTTTTGGATCAGACTGAGCTCGGCTGATACAATCCCTGTTCGTCCAATCTTGACGTTCGTTCTCTTATTAAAAGTCCTTTACATGTTAATTAAAGCTAAAGCTATCTTTGCTAAAGGAATTCTCTGCCGAATGGAAAATGAATTCAATGTACCTATCGCCGCTTTATGTATCTAATTGCAAGAAAATCGATGAAAATTGGGTGCCTCCTAATATGGTCCCCCACATAATCTAAGGAAAACTGAAACATTTCAACTTCTCATATTTCATCGTAAATGCTTCCAAACCCCCATAAGACCTTATTTGCCCCGAAAGTACATGCAATTACTTTTCTAATGATACCCCAACCGGCCATATACGTTTCGTGTGCAAGTTTTCAGTCTTTTTCGGTTGAAAACTTCCACTGCACCTACCTCAGTGTGGATGAATTTTAAACCCAATAAGACCGTAATTGCCCCGGAAGTAAATGTAATTACTTTCTAATGACACCTCACATGACTGGAGCTGTACGAAAAGTGCATGTTTTCGGTTTAAAATGGAAAATGCATCCGATTTAGGTCTGCAGTTTTTCAAACGAATCGCTCTGTCTGATTTTAATAGAATTCATTCAAATGAAGTCAAATTGCTCTTGAAAAAATGAGGATTTAATTTTGGATTGCAGAGTACTTTTTCGAACGGCAGATCAAGTTAATCATGTAATAGATTTGATAATGATCGCCTAAGAAAGGTTCGAAAAGTTCATCAGATTTATATCAATCATGATATATAAGATACGCCTGCTGTTTACTGAAAGCTTGAAAATGCAAGGTAAGATCATGAAAGACGAACATATTGCCTTTGTAAAATTTGTAATCATCTAAGTGTCAACCATTTCGGGCTTCCAATAAACTCTGACCAAGTTGTTCAGGCAAACGATATCTCGGTTTCGATGATTTTATGATTTGCGATGAACCATGCTTCGGTTTATAATGTCGATTTGATCCATAATTACTCTTCGAACTTTGCTGGGCTTCCATATGGGATACATCATTCCTTTGGCGTCGTCTGAGCAATTCTTTTTCATGCACCACGCACCATGCACTCTTTCTTACTGACCAATGTGTGGCTGTTCGATTTCGATTTCTGGTGGAATGTTTGAAGATGATTGTCTTTTATCGTTTCGGTGAACAATGTTGAATGAGACACGGTTCTCATTGAAAAACGTTCCAAGGCTTCCGTACAGATTATGATTTATCCAATACAGCGTTGACTTTGAGACTTGACCCATGACTGCTATTCCGATTAACAACTGTTTATGCACACACAACCACTCCAAATACCGAACTCCAGTTTATCGTGTTGTCCTAATAGACATTTTTAATGAATGTTGATAACGACTGTTGGACAAGACTAGTTCTTGTAGCACTTTTATCCACAAATGAGATTCCACTTGTTTTTATATCAAAAACATTTATTTACAATATTGATGAATATGATCGAGGGAGCTTTAAAAATGTCTAGTGTTACTCGAGTCGTTCACAACAGATACTTTTGATGATAGGAAACACTTTAAGACTTTAAACGTCCGTCTCCTATCTATCAAAGTAGCACACTAACCTTCCAGAACAATTCGATGAAACATTTGACCTTACATGTTAACTTTGGTCTTTTCAGAATTATGCACAGGGCATTTTTAACACAGTACATGAAGACAACAACAAAATGGATGAATTCTATCTCGATAATTACCTTACTAGTGATGCTATTATCGTCTGTAAAAGGTTGAAAAAAACTGAGAAACGAATTAGTGTAAAGGCAATTCCTGTCACAGAATCTTAGGAATTAAAGATGAAACAACGCCGACACATTTTGAATAACGCGCCAATTCTATTTTAAAATTTTCATCGAAAACATCATTCACAACTAACTTCACCGCTGTCAACCCAGCTGTATGTGTATTATCTTAATCTATTTGCCATAAACAATAACATATTCTAATTCTCGAACTCAATGACTTTTTAACTATACCAGAAGTGATGTTGATCTGTGATTGTTGCACAAAATTTGGAATGTGTTAAATAAGATTTGTTCCTAAAATTGTTCGATTGTTTATTACATTTAAATGCCTTGAGTATTCGCAGCAACAAGTGAAATCTTTATTCAGGTGCTTCTGTTCATCGGCTACTAATTTCTTTAAAAAAAAGTCGGTGTAAAGCGACAATTAACAGTTTCTATTGTTTTTACCTTTCCTATTGTGCAACAACGTGATCGAAAACCGTTTTATAGTCATTAACATGGATGAAATAAACGATTTCTTCGACATGACCAAGGAATTCAAAAGGGAAGTTTTACCGGCGGGCTATGTTAACGCTATACCCGTTGCTAAAGTTGAAAAGAATGTCGCCAAACGGAAATTCATTGGAAAAGAATTCGGTGAGGAATATCGCCGCGAGGAATTGGAACAATTGAAGAAGGTAAGCTTTAAGCTTTTGTTGTTGGCATTTCGAATATTTGAATCTTTGTTTCACTAAGCGAATTTTGTCGCTTCAATTATTCATAATTGTACATGGAAGCCTGAAAGGATGTAGAAAATTTTTGTTCTGTTTGACCATCGAACCACTTTTTTCGCCTATTTAACATCATATCATGTAACGGTGTATATCTTTCACCTAATGAATAGCCAAATAGAATCAATGGTAAATACAAATTTCATTCCGTTAACGATTCGCTATTCCTTGACATGTTTATTCAGTACAAACAGATTTTTGAGTTACAGCAAGGACATCTGACAATTTTTGACAGTAATTAAAGGCGTTGGTGCGATGTTCAACCATTTCGGTTGAATGTCGTTTCCTTATACGCGCCAAAATTTTTAATTGATCCTTACAAGAGAGAATTAAATTTCCTGGTGGGATCAGTAAACTGATAAGAAATTCAATGGCCTTGCTTGTGCGAATTTAAACGATGCATACGACTCACTAAGTGAGCTACTATCGCCTACTTTTTTAAAAAAATTAATTCGGTCAATCAGAAATGTTGCTTTAAATGTTGTTCGTGCGGTCTAAATTCGCTTTTATAAATATTATCAGAGCCGGAAAGGAAAATATCTGACCGATGATAAGGTCAAAGTTAGGATCAGATAGAATATTCGATCTATGAAGCGCAAAGAACGAATAAATAAAAAGGCTCGTTATTGGTGGTATCTAAAAAGCAGCTTAAGTAATTTTAAGAAATCGATTCATGTTACCAGTTGATCTAAAACGAAATAAGAAAATAATCTGATTTGATCTGAATCTGAAAAGGTAGAGTAGTAAAGTGGAGAGTTTAAAATGTTGTCATCGTCACCACGGATCAAAATAATTCCAATGACACCGGGAGTAAAGCCGGACCGGTAGCACTGTGATCACGACAGCATAATTGTTGAAAGTTTAACATTGATTCGCTACTGACTTTTATTCGTTTATTCGTTTAATGCACATGCTTGTGAATAATTTAGTGATTTAAGACTCCGAAAATCAAGTGTAAATGAGCAACAAGACGTCTAAGGTAAATAAAAGGAGGGTACAGATCAAAGAGCAGTCTTAGTTATTCTGTTACTCAAATTATACGAAAATTGATAAATTTATACCCACAGGCTAAGGAGTTGTCAAATGTCAATAAAATTTACCAAAATAGAGATTAGAAAAGCCAATTGAATGTCCCGTAGAGACTGAAATTATAAATGCAAATTTTCAGATGGCTGAAATAGAGACAAAACTGCAGTCCACTACCTTGAAAAGCGGAACTGTCGAAGACATCGAGAGCATAATAGATGATAGACAGCGCGCTGAAAGTTCTGTTGGCGATGATGTGTACAGCAAATATGATTTTCATCGTATCCTGCCAGACCTGCCGATCTTGGACTTGAAGGACCATATTTTACAAACGATTGAAAAACATTCAGTCGTCATTTTGGAAGGAGCAACTGGCTGTGGCAAAACTACGCAGGTTTGTTTACAATTTTATTGGTCAGGTTGAGGGAAAGGGTTTTCCCTTTTGTTCGGAATCAATTTTGAATGGAATTGAATTTTAGTAAATTGTTTTCTTCCCTCAAAGGTCCCGCAATTTATATTAGACCAAGCGCATGATAATCAACAAAAGGTCAACATTGTCGTGACACAACCACGACGAATTGCCGCTATTTCGATAGCCAACCGAGTGTCGTCTGAGAGAAATCTACCGAAACCGCCACACGTAATCGGTTATCAGGTAAAATATCCATTTCAGCAGAGCCTTCCTATATTAGTCAACCAACTACTCAACTTACCACTTCATTCTTCGACAGATTGGACTGAAAGTGATGACCAACGAAGACACCCGTATAACATTCTGCACAACTGGCGTTCTATTGGAGAAATTGGTTGCGAGTAAGACGTTGGCCAATTACACTCACATAATACTGGATGAAGTCCATGAGCGCAGTCAAAACATGGACTTTCTGTTCATCGTACTTAAGCAACTGCGACATACAGCACCCCATGTCCGAATAATTCTAATGTCGGCTACAATCGAAGCTAAGGAGGTGAGTGTTTGAAAATTTAATTTCTGGTGGGTCGAAAATGAGTTGACGAAAATCTATTGATTGAATTATACCGTTATTATGAGGCTTAAGATCTCAACCAAACATGAAACGATCGGGCTGGCTATATTTTGTAAAACTGCTAAGTGAATGAATACATTATATGAATTATATGAACATTCGTCCTGGACAAGGTCATGACATCTTAGTTTTTGAAAAGCCTTTCCTTCCTAAATGGAAAAAAATCGAACCGACTCTTATACAAAAATTATATCGAATTCGAGGTTGTAGCTGGCTCAATATTGTAAGAAAAATTATTCTCTTGCCTATATTACCTCAGAGCAACATGGATTCTGTATGACCTAAAACAATGATATGTCATGTTTTAGGTCATACAGAATTAAGTCTCAAAGAGTATATCAGTCCAATTTCCATTACACTTTTAACCATTCATGTTTCGCTCTTTTATGCTCTAGTTTGCAGAGTACTTCAGTTTCTACTGCGGTGGTCCTGCAGGTGCACTAACACCAGCTCCGGTAATTAAAGTCGATAAGAAAAGCAATTACAAAATCAGAGAGTTCTTTTTGGATGATCTTACTAAGCTCAATGTCGTAAGTTGTTTTTATTTCCTCATTTAATTGCCATTGAACATCGAATTTTTGCGAATGTAACCAGGACATGAACATGCCCAATATGATGAATCCGCTGATCGAAGATCACATGTATCTGACTGCCGTCAAGCTGATCTACATTGCCAATCGAATTGACTACACCGATCAACTGCCTCCGCATCAAAAGCCAACCGTTTTGGTCTTTTTGCCGGGCATTTATGAGATTGGGGTGATGACCAGACACATCGAAGAAAGTGCGGCCATATTGTTAGTCAAACGATTTATTGTTGGTGTTGTTGAAGAACGGATCAATTTACCATATTGGTTTACAGGAAAGACGACAATATTGTGGTGGTATTACATTCAATGATAAAGTACGAGGAACAATTGAAAGCACTCAGAGCACCAACAGCCGGAAAGAGACTGGTTATTCTGGCCACCAATATTGCCGAAAGTTCAATTACCGTTCCAGATGTTAAGTACGGTAAGTTTCTGGGTGCTCTTTGTCCACGCTCAAGTCCACATAATGTGCTCAAACTTACCGAATTTTCAGTAATTGATTTCTGTCTAACAAAAAACAATGTCGTCGATACGACGACTAATTTCACGTCCTTGCAATTGGAATGGTGTTCACGAAGCAATTGCCGTCAACGTGCTGGACGTACTGGCCGTACGATGGACGGGCGTGTTTATCGTTTGGTACCAAAACACTTCTATGAGGTAACACACAGATCCATTGCCAGATTTTCAATTCGTTCAATTCAAGCGAGTGATCTATTCTGATAGAATCAAATGGACGAGAGTAGCCGACCGGAAATGTGCAGATGTCCACTGGAAAATGTTGTACTGAAGGCGAAGCAACTGAGCATGGGACCGCCGTGTAAAATTATCGCCTTGGCAATGGATCGTCCGACAATGTACGATATTCAAAATACGGTACTGTTGCTGAAAGAAACGGGAGCATTTCTGCGCACCTGTGATGGATATTATTCAGATGAAGACGGCGATATGACCTTTATCGGTCACGTTATGGCGGTGTTACCCGTTGACATTCACGTGGCTAAGCTTATTGTTCTCGGATACTGTTTCAGTGTCCTGTCCGAGTGCATTATCATAGGTAAGATTGACGGAGTCTTTGCAATCGTTGCAAATATTGCCAGGAATGAACTCTGAACTCTAGAAAAATGTAATTCGTTCGAGTAACTTCTCTAACGGTAGAGCACAACCCTCGTGTAAAGTGAATTAACATTTCCCCTAATGCTTACAGCGGCTGGCCTTACCACCAAAAGTATTTTCGTTCAGGGGATGAAGAATGTCGTCACGTACTACTCGAAAAAATTGGTCTGGTCTGATGGTTCCGGCAGCGATTTGTTTGCGATCCTCAAAGCGTACAAAGTAATTTATGATCCAATTTAAATTGTGTGAATGACAAAAATCTAACTACTTCCCGGACAATGTAGGCCTATGTAGATCGCATGAACACACATGGAACGGCCAGAAATTGGGCGGAGCGATATTTCTTGAATGAGAAATCGTTAATTGAAATGACAATGTTGATCGAAGAAATTACTCAAAGATTGGATCGGCTGGGAATAAGAGAGCGTACAGGCGTGAATCGAGCAAAGTGGAGCGAGGCCGAAAAGACGATCATATTAAAGGTCGTCATTGCAGGTAAATTGATACATGCTAGCGACACCATTTTTTTTTTAAATTTCTGTTTCTTGCCTGTAGGAGCCTTCTATCCACACTATTTTGTCCGGTCATCTGATGAGATGGAAGATCGTGAAACATTCCGTACGATCAACGGTCGTAATCCCTGCACTACCGTTTTCTTTTCCGGCTTCGAAGAAAAGTACATTCGACCGCTCTACGTTCAAAGCATCAAGAGACTGCTTAAGCAGTGCACAAATTCGCCGGATAACATTCAAGTCACCTTCGACGAAGGGAACGAAAAAGTTTTCGTCTCATTCAAACAAACTAAAGCATCCCTGGAAGCGAATATCGACCCTGATCTCCATTTTGTGGAAATGGGTCCGGGACAGGTGGCAATCGAAGTCTACAAAGCACTGAAATTGAAATCGGCCGGACGACCATTGACTATTAAGGTTATGACCCCAGTGGATGCACAGAAATACGCCGACAGTATGAATATTGGCACAACGGTCAGAGGCAAATTCGAATGCAAAAAGAAAACGATCAAAAACATAGAAATGTTGTGCTTGCCCCGAAAGCATGTAAAAGTGGTCACCGGCAAAATTACTTATGTGAGGAGCAATCGTGTCTCATTGAATCGACTTACGAAACATAATTTCTTTTCAGTATGACACCAGTTTCAACAGTTTCTGGCTCCGTTCCATCGACGAGGATAGTCTGTTCAACGAGATACAGTCGGAGCTAAATTCACTCAGCCGAGAGATAGAAGAATTTTCGCATCATAGCGAAATTGAAGTGGGACAAGTGGTGGCTGCGAACTACAACGGAAATTATTACCGCGCGAAAGTTCTGTTGACTGTCCGGGGAACCAGCAATGTTTTCTACAATGTAACGTTGTCATTGTCCGCTGATCTTTGGGAAATTCATGATTCTCATACATGTTCCAGGTAAAATTAATCGATATTGGCCTCGAAGGTGAAGTGGCATTGAGTGAAATAAGACGTCTGCGTGGCTCATCCGCCAAATACATTGACATACCGCCAAGAGTATTCGAATGTCGGCTAGCCTGTCTGCAGCCGTCGGAATTGCATTCAACGCGTTATGGATGGGAGCCTACAATGTTAGAATTCAAGAAATTGACTTCGGGCAATATTGTTCGCGCAGAGGTACGTACACACACCAACACAAAATATCGTTTCTGTTTCGACGAAAATTTGTTTCAGATTTACTCCGTTGAAAATGGTATTGCCAGTGTATTTGTGACGGTTCGAAATCGTACAGTGCAAGACATTTTAATTGACGAAGGATTGGCGCGTACAGCAGACGAAAATTTCATGTCTAAAGTTGATCATGACTTGAGAGTTCGGACTCAGGCGAAAAATGACAGTCAGTATGAGGAACAGTGTGACATTATTGCAGACGAGATGCGTAAAATGATGCCATTTGAGGAAGAATATGATGTAGAAGAACCGGATTCGTCAAAGCGTCATATCAACGTGACATTGAAGGGACCGAAAAGTCCGTTACAAAGCACCATTTATACATGTCTGCATCAGGCGAAAAGTCAATCTAAAAAGGTTGTCATCGAACAAAACTCCGTTAATTCGATTTTATTGGAGGCCAATCCACAGGTACAGTTGACGATGACAATGTGTAAATGGAAATTTTTGGTACAATCGTCACTTTCATATCTAGGATTCGTTTGAAAAGTACGTTATCGCCGCCAACGTGACAGAAAATCAAAAGAAAACCGAATTGACTGCTCGTGAAACGTCTATCATGCCAAATATTCCCGGTTTCGGTGCTCTCATGGCGCTTATATTCAGTCCTTACTGTGAATTCTTCCGTGATAAATATAAGTCCCGATATGTGGCCATCCTTTGCGGATTAGGCGAACATCCCATAAATAAAATGCCGATTTTTGGTGAACATGATGCCGTCTTTAATCTGGATACTGAGATTGATGTGAAAGACATCGAAATTGTTGAGTTTAACCAAAGTCCACGGTTCCGTTCAGTTTAATCGTAATTTCCCTTTCTAGATCAACACGATTCGCTTTATCATGGACAGTTTGCTGCAAATGAGACCGGATGAAAAGTGTCCGAACATCAACGACAAAGACCAGAACCAGTTGACGATCCAAATGAAAAATGAAATAATCTCGTAAGTCTTCTTTGGCAACGGGAGCTTCTCCAGTCGTTTCATCATTTTTCCTCAATAATTTTCGCAGGCTTCTCGAAAGAGAACGACCACTTATGGGCCTACCGTATGACTTTGACATTGGCTGGTCCAAGTTTTCTCCGGACGAAGCAGTCCGTGCTAATGATGTATTCGGCACACAAGCCATATTTCCGTTCCACAACATCCTCAGTTTGGCAGCTGCAGACTCACCGGATAGATTGAGCCAGCTGAAACTGCTAATTGACAACAACAAGGAAATGCATCGACTCGCGAAAACGTATGTGGTCACAGTATATCGGGTGGGATTTCAGGGAATTTATTAATTGAGATATTTACTTTCTATTTGCAGCGATGTGAGTTTGAGACGGCCAGTAAAATGTATGTTGTGTCACTTGGACTTGGAAAGTGTGTCGGAGATCAAAATTCATTTGTATTCTCGACTGCATACGGAACGTGAGAAGAAAATCTCATTGCAATTTTAGTGCATTGCATTTGGAATTCCGGACTTCTTTTTTTCATTTTTTTCTTTTTGTTACATTTGATATATTGAAAAACTTTAATTTTTGTTAAGAATTGTTGAATGTTTTTGTTTTCTACTAAAGAAAGCAATTTTGATTACATTGGACTGAAAATACGATCATTAAAAAGAAACTTTTCTCATAAAACTCAAATCTTTTGCTAGTCTCCTATCTAAAGTTTGAAAATTGATGAGTGAAAATTCAGAAGATTGTTAACCGTTTTTCATTTCACTTTTCTTGCTTTCAGGCCAAGGCTGTTCACATCGCAATGTATACATTGTGCGATAGTAAACGCCTTAACCTGACCTTTTAAGGAAAAAGAAAGGATTTTCACTTTGTCGCTGAATTATAACATATCTACGCGTGGAATTACAAGATCCAAAACAGTTTCGTCCCAATTTGTACCATTCTTTCCATTAAGTAACGGTCTTCTCATGTCTGATCACTTGAGGTACTGACCTGCATTGCCATTAATTTCCTCTCTTCCAAATAATCAGACACTAGGGCCTATTTTTCGGAAGTTAATTTGCCCAATTTTGCTTAAAAAAATATTAAAATGAAATTGTTGGATCTTATAATTCGTTCCCGTACACTGAACCCCTTACGTTTTTGAGCTAAGTAATTTTCACGGATGATAGAGAATCTATTACTTCAATTGATTTCACAAGAAAACAACTGATTTCACATATATTTTGACTTCATTTTTATTTTTAATCGTTTTACGACCAAACAAACAGGCCGGGGCCCAATAATATGTTAGTCGGGAAAATACAAGAAAATCAGAAGTACAATGCCAAGTTTCTTTGCCAGAAAAACAATAATAAAAAAATTAGTAACTGAAAGTGTCTCTAACGAGCTTCTTAAACACCGAAAGTCTAGCATCCATAATATTCAAATCGGAGAAGAACAAGTCATGATGCTCTTGAATTCGGAAAATCGGTGAGTTCCTCTGGATATTGGTCTTAATGTTGGGTAGGTAGAACACATTCCTTTGTCGGGTGGATCTAGTACGATGATCAAACGAAAGCTGGTGACGAAGTTTAGAATCGATTCGGCTATGAATCAATTTGAATAGGATCATTTCATCGTTTTCCAGTCGCCTGGATTCCAGCGAATGAAGTCTAAGATGTTGTAGTCTCTTGTCGTACGATTGTCGTTCCATGTTAAACTTGTAGAAAAACATCCTCGAGAATTTCTTTTGCACTCGCTCCAACTGATCGATTGAGTTGTGATAGAACGGACTCCAAACGGACGAACAATATTCAAGTCTGCTACGAACAAGAGAATTATAGAGTGTCACAAAGCTCGACCGATCGGAAAAATATTTGCCACAGCGGAAGATAAATCCAATAAGCTGGTATGATTTCCTCGTAATGAAATCAACGTGATCGCTGAATGACAGCTTCTCGTCGATAATGACTCCAAGATCGGTTTTTGATCGCACTCGGTCAATAACCTGGCCACATAGCATGTATGGAAACGAGATCTTGTTGGGACTGTGCGTAAATGACATGACAGCGCACTTCTTGTGGCTCAGACTCATATCGTTCGATCTGCACCACCGCTCAACCAGCTCTAGGTCATTTTGTAGGAGTAGGCAGTCATCCTCATTGATGATTGGGCGAAAGACTTTCAGATCGTCAGCAAAGCCGAGTTCATGTTAGAAACCTATCGTTTCTCTGAAGTTTCGTCTTTTACTGAAGAATTCTAGTTCGCTCATCTCGCTCATCTCAGCATTATATTCATTTGAGAAGGAAATGACATATGAACCACATTGCCTGAATGAGTCGTGTTTCTATCGCTGATGAATTCAGAGAGGGCGAATTGATTGTCGAACAGAGGTTTGTCTTTTATTCCTTTTTAACTTAGTATTGCTACACTATGAGCCACTGGCAGTGAACTAATGACATTAATAGTATCGTTGGTAGCGCCCCTTTAATACTTAATGCATTGTTTTCCTGATCTTCAACATCTACAATATGACCAACCATTGCCACAGCTTCAATTTCAACTTTTGCATCTAGCGGTAGTGTAGCCATAAATGCTAGTCTTGCTGGCGGCTTCTCGTTGAAATCTTGAAAAAAGGCAACATTCAACTCACATTCAAATAGAGCTTTTACCGCTAGCATTACATAATACATAAACGTCATTCATTGCACCATAGTCTTGAATATCGCTTAACAGAACAGTCACTTTCACAACTGAATGGATCAAATAAAATCTTCTGTTAAATACGCATGGCGTGATGCTATTTTGAAATACCACCATTGTTTACCGTTATCGAAGGTGATGCCTGCAGCCTCTAACACATGTCCGATGTTGTCTAACGCTAATTTTGTTTGATTCGTTACACCTTCCACCAGTTCTCCGTTTATGGTTACCCCTAAGGTCCCGGATATGTAGAGTACATTGTTCACTTGGACAGCTTGACTAAAAAATGGCATCGGTGCCGGTAGTTTGTCAGAAACGATAATTTTTCTTTCGACCATGCTACCTTGTGCTCTAACGAATTGGATCGTAGATGCAACAATTAAGACACCCCGAATGAAATTCATTGTTTACTTTAGGGAAATACACGTTAAGTAACACCGTTGCAGCCAAACTCATCGAAGACGAATGTTTTGTTAAATAAATTTATCGGACAATAAGAATTGGTTGGTTGGTGATTGATAAGAGATACTTTGTCATAGTTGTCCAGATAAAGTACAGAAACATGAGCTTTAATCGACTTGATCACGTAAGTCCATACACTGAGAAAAAAATGAATTTTAGAGCGGTATAGTTTAACTTTTACGAAGACATAGCTACAGTTATCTGTTTTCGATGGCAACGAAAGAAATTTGCGATAACCTACGATTAATGTGATTTTATATTTCAAAATTAATGATGAAACAGGTGAATTACAACAGAAGTGAAAGATTTCCAACGATTGTATTGGGTTACAAATCCGTCACAAGCAATATCCTCTTACTTGTAGCTTCGCACCTGTAGGACATGTAAATCATCATTGGAGGTTTAGGACCCAGAGGTCAGTACCTACCCACTCGAACTAACTAAGAGGGATTCTTTTGAAAAACAGCCTACCGAAATCGGACGCATTTTCCAGTGGACTTTTTTATATGTGCCTAGAAAGGTATTCGACCCTAGAAGCCAAAACCACTTTCAAAAAAAATCTTCGAAGCTTGCGTGGCTGGTGAGAGGTGAGTAAGTACCGAAAACTTGCACTTTTCTTACAAAAATTTCTCTAGTTACGCGAGCCGTACAGGGTCGTGTGGGGTGTCATTAGAAAGGTAATCACATGTACTATTGAGCCGTATAGGGACTTATTGGGTTTAAAATTCATTGACACTGAAATATGTGAAGTTGAAGTTTTCAACTGACGACTTTCGCTGTTCTTACTGAAATTTCTCGAGGTACACAAAACGTACATGGTCGAGTAGGGTCTCATTTGAAAGGTAATTTATTGAGCTTTTGGGCCAAATAGGGTCTTATGAAGTTTGGATGCATCTATGATGAAATATGTACACCTAAACATTTCAACTTCTATTTCATCGTAGATACATCCAAACCACATAAGACCCTAATTGGTACGTTTTGTGTACCTCGAGAAATTTCAGTAAGAACAGTGTAAGTCTTCGGTTGAAAACTTTAACTGCACATATTTCAGTGTCGATGAATTTTAAACACAATAAGTCCCTATTCGGCTCAATAGGCTCAATATTACCTTTCTAATGACACCTCACACGACCCTGTACGGCTCGTGTAACTGGAGAAATGTTTGTAAGAAAAGTGCAAGTTTTCGGTTTTTGATCACCTTTCACCAGCCACACAAACTTCGAAGAATTTTTTTTGAAAGTGGTTTTGGCCTGTAGGGTCGAATACCTTTCTAGGCACTGGAAAATGCGTCCGATTTCGGTAGGCTGTTTTTCAAAAGAATCCATCTAAATAAGCATTTCCTCTAGACTAGGAAATTCATATGAGTAACGAAAAGTGTAAGCATTACCACTCAAACAAAAATTCCAATAATCTTGAGACAAATGCATTTATTGTCTGCTCCAAGCAGGAAGTTGATCATTACATAGCAGTTTACCACTGCGAAAATGAGCAATTACAAGATGAATATTTTTAGTTTATTTTATGTGATTTCGTTTGTGATATACAGCTTTAGCATGAGGCAGACACTAAACGAGAATACATTGGATGCTGCAACTTGAGCAACTTGCTTCGATTACTGTTCTTCGACAGGTATAGTTGCATATCTCGCTTAGAATTGTGAGACGGCTTGGCATAAAATATTAAAGCACCGACCCGTTAGTATTTTGCAAATCGTATAGCAAACGAAAACATTATTGCAGTGACCACATGCAAGTCGTGGTGAAATGGAAGACTACGTTATGTACAGCACACCATTGAACCTATATGACCATGTCTCTAAAATTTTACACACAAAATATTATCACCTTTCATCCATAAGTCTGTTTACTTCGTTCGTTAAATTGTTTAATGCAAGATCTTGTACTTTAACTTTAATGTTAAATATTCTTATAAGAAAACACCAGCCGTCGTACATTGTTTGCTCTCGTAATCGTTGTCGATAACTCATATTTACCAATAAAAAATTGAATTCACTAGAGACTGCATCAATAAAAGATTAATTTTTCCTACAAGTCTCAATTGCAGAAAAATAAACCAACAGATCTGCAATTAAAAATGGTTCAAAACAACAAGAGTGATTGGCTGGATTCTAACTGCAAACAGACTATGCCAATAAATCAAACAATATGTTTCAACAACAATTACAACTTCCGTAAAACAGCGAAATGAACCCTTTATGTACTTAACATTGTCTACGATTAATGTGAGCAACTAGAAACAAAAAAAAAATATTTTCACTCAAACCGAAAATTGGTACAATGTGTAAAAATGTGTCAACACTCCTAAACTTCCCTCTTGATGATACATTTCCTGTAAGCACCGCAAAGAGGGTACGTACAATTGTTTATTAACTAAATTCTTATTGGTTTTCACTTCATTCCTCTTGAAGGCATACAATTAAAACGACACACTCCAATAAGAGTAAGTAAGACAAACAAAAAAGTCTATTCCTCTATTGGTTTATATTCTCAGTAGAATGCAATATGCGTATAACACAGCAGGGACATAAATGTATATATACGCGTTGTTGCGGCGCTTTCATCCTAACATACATTTTTTCCCGTTGATTCGATTTAGTTGTTTGTTGTATTTTGACGGCGGTGTTTGGTGATCAATCTGTTGTTCTAATTGCATTGTCATTATCACATCTTGAATTGTTTATAAATAAATCGGGTATCGCGATATTTTCTAACTGTCGATCAGTGACAATTAGTGGTATCAACTATGTGACAATTATTCGTGTGACTCTTCTGTTCACATCCTGTTTCTGTTTAAAAAATAAATCGCGAATTAATTGGACCCAAGAAAATCGGTGAAAATCGCTGAAAGGATACCTAAAGGATTATAATATCAAAATTTACAACAACAATCGGAATTTAGTTCAAAACTACTGTAACAGAAGTAAGTCGAATGAAAAATACTTTTCTTTCTTCCTTCCGTGCGAACTAGTGCGATATAATACTATCATACCCTTTCCTACCGACGGAAATTGTGTTTTTCTCTGTAGATGTTTGTTGTTAATTTCTTAATTTCCGTCTTATTGCAAAAAAAAACTTATCAGAACTTTGGATATATTGGTCAAGAATTTTGAGTGTGCTAGTTGCAAACACTATGACAATCACATAGGATTTCATTGAGGAAGTTTGAAGAATAAAATTACTCAGGGCCGTACTGGCTATCTGACAGTCGATCGGGCGATATCTAGAGTGTCGGTCTAATCATTTTTGCCAACCCGAGTTGTATCTTAAAAAGCAAAAGGTCCACTGTGGCCAGTGGCCAGTCCTGGCCCTAAAACATATACGTAAAATGTGAACTCACACACGATTTTTCGATACCAACATTTTGTAAAAGTCATTAAGTCGATGACAGGACTAAAAAGCATTTTAGTTTAAAAAGTTTAATGCTTCAGTAGTTCAAGAGTGCGTTTTTTTGCACCGTGTGCCAGATTCCCCGATGCCCCGCATTCCTAGATATTCTACGAAATGATTCTTTACGGTTGGAAACACAAAGGCTCAATGTTAAGATACTCATTGGCTTAATCAATAAGAAGTGGCTATTCGGCTGGTGTCTAGTGTCTTAAGTTGTGTAATACCAAAGTACATGTTAAATCTTATGAAGTAATAGATGTTACATCATCAATCATTTAGGGGTAACAGATAAGTGTTAAAACCGAGGTGAAAACTTATTTACCGGTGGCTTTGAGAGTAATTCCAAATTACTTACGTGCTCCTCCTTTCTACGGGCTTAATTGCCTGCAAGGCCAAAGATCAACTTCACTCTCTTGTAATGGCTTCAAGACGTAAACAAAAATGTCGGGGCACAGGTAAAAACGTTTTGTCCTTGAGTTATTTCGGCACTTTTCCTGCGCAAACCTAACGTCGAGATCAAGAATCCATATATTAATCGTCTATAAATTATTTTAGGGTCGATTTAGGTGATTTCTTGATAATTTTCTAGGAAAGTGTGTGTTGAAACAATCAAAATAGAAGTTTTTGTATTAAACTCAAGACGACACTGTAAACTCCAGATTTTAATAATTACGCTGTGACGCTGTTCGGAAACGATTAACTAAAGACCGTTTCATAAGACCCTTTTTCCTCGCTGTGATTGAAATAAGACCTACCAAGTTCAAGATCCATAAAATTGTGCAAACAAAATATTACGTAACCAAACCGATTTAGAGTAAATTGATCTTTAAGCATGTTTAGTAGCAAATAAATATTCTATCGGAGTACATAAGGATCTCTATATTCAAATGTCTTCAAAATTAAATTAGGCATTGCAACGAAAACTAAATATTATCCGCATCACCAACGAAAAGACATAAAAAAACATATGTTTCGGTCATATTTCACACTCTTAATATGCAGGGATAATTGACACATAAAATGTCGTTATGAGAAGAAAACATATCAAATTTTGTTTTCAGACATGAATCATTGTTTGTAAAGTTTTTTTTTATATTTTAACATTGATAACGACATTTCATTAAAATAAAACGTCATCGGAAGGCTCAAAAGAAGTTAGACATAGCAAAAGACGCATGAAAATTTATTCATCAAATGAAATTATCCGTCCAGCTAAAAAATTTACCACTTTACAACCAGATGGAATATCATTGCAGTCATATTTTGCTTCTGATCCAATGTTTTTTGAACATATAATAAGCCACGTTCGACCTTAGACAAAACAAAAGCATGTCAAATTATGTCTTCACCTCGTAGTCCAGAAAAAGTGGCCCTCGCCATGCAACTTTTGAATTTTTTGATATCGCATGTTGTTTGTGGTGAAAAAGTATAGAACTAAATTTTTTTCCGGAAAATGGAAAATTGATTTTCCGGCCGGAAAAGCCATTTATATGAAAAAGTTAAAAGTCAAATATCTCCTGAAGTAATTCGTCTTTTTTAATAATCTTTTTTTTTTGTGAAGAGCGTCATCCTATGCCGATATTTTGCGGGACAACTTTTTTTTGGTGAGTCCAGATGGCGTTTCCCAAAAAGTGTCCCGTAAAATTCCTCAACTTTGTGGACTGATAACTTGGCCAATTTTTAGTCCATTTTGATGAGTAAAAGTGATTTCTTTCGAAATCTGCCCGGTAGAGCTAGAACCGATTTGTGGTTCCCAAGATATGCGCCAGGATTCCCCCTACCTCCAAATTTAAGTTTTCGTTAAATTTGTAACATTTTTCCTTGGTATTATTGCTACAATACCGGTAATTGATAAGTATCTCTTCCTGGTTCTAGAATTCAGAGATTTAACGAGTTTCACTATACTTTTTTTTGTTTTCCTAACATCAAATGCAATTATTGAGATCGTCAGAGGTCGGTTCCTATGTGTTGGGCACTCTTCACCCCAGAAATGGATACCTACATCTTACAAGTTCTAGAAGCTAGGGATTCAACGAACTTTCATCAAAATGGACTAAAAGTTGGCCAAGTTATCAGTCCACAAAGTTGAGGAATTTTACGGGACACTTTTTGGGAAAGTAAACGCCATCTGGACTCACCAAAGAAAAGTTGTTGTACAAAATTTTAACATAGGATGACCCTCTTCAGAAATAAAAAAAATATTGAAAAAGACTCATTCCTTCAGTAGATATTTGACTTTTCCTTTTTCATATAAATGGCTTTTCCGGCCGGAAAATCGATTTTCCATTTTCCGGAAAAAAAATTAGTTCTATAATTTTTCACTACAAACAACATGTCATATCAAAAAAAATCAAAAGTTGCAAGGCGAGCGGAATGACACATGCAACCGTACTATCGGGGAGAAATAGGAAATTTCCACTCGAGCGAACTTTCACTCTTGTCGGAATTTCTTATTTTCTCCTGATGGTATCACTAACAATTATCAATGCCGACCGATTAATAAGGCAACGTACGTTTTACTTTTCGTCGTTGAGTTGGGGAAATATCTATTTTCAACAGCTTCGCTCACCTCAAAGTCACGAAATAGTTATTTATGCAATCGAGATGCAAAGTACTTTATTAGCCTAATAAAGTATTTTGCATCGAGTTCCATACAATTGCTAAAAGTTTCCTATGTGCAGAAAGAGCACCAGCTGAATATCACCAAAACTTTGTATTGTAAACAATTCAAAGACAACCTACTGTGCATTTCTACGTTAACGTCATCTATGCCAAGATTCTGAAACGTTAAGACACCTATGAGTTGATCACGAAGGCGGTGACACACAAATTTTGACAAATAGATGCTTTTTATTGAACAGTTCGAAATGTGAACTTGATAAAAACTTTTTTTTTCAAGTTGACATTTCAAACAATCTGTAACGAGTCTGTTCAACAAAATGTGCCTATTGGTCAAAATGTGCAAGGTTCTGAAAGAACAGGTTAAGACACCCACGAGGGCGGCTGACACACAAATTTTGACAAATAGATGCTATTTATTGAACATACTCATTACAGATTGTTTGAAATGTCAACTTGAAGAAAAAAAAATAGTTTTTATCAGGTTGACATTTCAAACAATCTGTATTGAGTATGCTCAATAAATAGCATCTATTTGTCAAAATTTGTGTGTCACCGCCTTCGTGATCAACTCAGATGTGTCTTAACCTGTTCTTTCAGAACCTTGAAAATGTGTGTGTCACCCTACTTCGTGGGGTTCTTTCAGAACCTGTTCTTTCAGAACCTGTTCTTTCATAACCTTGATCTATGCGCGCACATAACACGTATGGATGAAGTGAACACATTGTGAAGAAAGTGTTTTGATTGTTTATCTTACAATAAGTGTGTATTAGTAGATCCAGCTGGTGATATTCAGCTGGTGCTCATTCTGTACATAAGAAACTTTTAACAATTGTACAACATTTTATGCCACAGAGGCATCTAAAGTTTGCAAATTTTGCATATTATGATGCTGAATGGCATAAATAAACTTTCAAATCCCCTAATATGTAAAGGTCAACACGTTATTAAGTTGAACGCGATTTTCTAGATAACTCTGATTGTGACCCTACAAATGCTTCACACTTGCCACAAGAGTCACTTTTTCCTTGTTATGTAAATAAGTATTGCGCCATGCTTTGGGTACTGCTTACACTCACTTCTATTAACATTGTTACATCGTTAATGCATACCCTGATTCACACATTGTTGTATGAATAACTGTTTGGAATTTTAAAACTTTAATTCCCATGGATCTCTAGCTTCGGTTTCCTAGGCTCTCGGCAACACAAAAATAAGTCTCTATTCATGGAATAGACTAATGGCTGAGTGATGGCGCTCTTTGTTCGCCGTATTAATAAAAAACGGATATATCGATGCAACAATAAAACTTATTCACTTCTAAGAAACCATCTAACAAACACAACCGTTTTTATTTCCAGCGTGGATAATTTATGTAAAATAAGCAAAAGTTCAGAAATTAAATAAAAAATATTTAGTTTCTCATTTCGCTCATGCCGAATAACAATGGCCATCCATTTCGCAGTTGTTATAATAATTAGTTACTCGTTTGACCGATGAAAGTTGGTATTATTCTGCATAACCAGCGCTAAAACGTTGCATTAAGGTTTTCTTTTTGTTATGCAAATCATGAGATTGAATTTTACGAAAATTCCGTTGACCGAAATCAGAGGTGATCGGAACAACATCCATACATAATGTTCATATAAGTAACTCAAATTAATATCAATCTCTTCTCACATATAGCATGTCATTCTATATGGTGTCTCCGTGCTCATCAATATTTCGAAAATTATCACCAAATAGGTTTCGATCTTGATTTTAATATACCGAAATGCAAGGGAGATTTGACAGATATAGCATGCATTTTTATAACAATAATCTCAACGAAACGAAATATATATAATATTCTGTGAGGCCCGCATATCCTCTGTAATACGTAACGATAGTAGCATCCTTAAAATAAAAAGAATTTAATATCGTGACAATCGTGAATAGAATTGATTTCCGGTGCGTTGATAAATATTTTTTTTTTATATTTAAATTGGCCAAGACTTCGAAAGTAATCAAGATAACCATTGTTCGTAGACATCAATCTGAAGACGATGTTGATGGATTAATGGATCGATTTACATTTTCAAAGTAAAAATTTTATTATTTCAACGACCCCGGTCGCTGTCTTGGAACGTATTTCTACAAATTGATAAGCTGTACTGTAGCTGGCCACGGGAAAGGAACGTAGTGACAGTTATTCTAAATTGTGGTTTGTTTTCCCACATTCGTATTTAGTTAGAATGATGTCTTTTCCCGCTTGCAGGCAGGAAAAGAGGTAATTATTGATTAAAGCATATTCGAGTCTTTGGCGACAATCTTTTTGATATTTGCTCGCTGGATTATATTAGAATTTTTTTTTTTTAAATAATTTTTGTATTCTAACAAATTTGTTATCTCTTACCTAATTTATAAAACAATGCATTGTGAAATTAGAAACTCTTTAAATCGTTCCGGCACTTACCTGGACTATTATGTGGTATTACTCCTACCCATTTACATAGTATGTAGGCTTGTTGGTTGTAATAATTGAATTTACTCACTAAGCCCACGGGAAATTAGTCATTACTTCATTGATATAAGCGTTAAAACTCATTTTTTGAGTAAAATAACTTACGTCCTTGTTTGGAACTTTGTATTTTGTCTTGTGTCTTGTGTGGTTGCATCGCCTTCGGCTCGAGTTGTACACTTGGAAAAATAAAAAGTTCTAAACAAGGACGTAATCTACTATTGCAATATGAGTGATAAAAAGTTCAGTCGACTCCAATTCTTTAACAATTTATTTGCTTACTGTGGACGTCAGTAAAACGTTACGTTTGCGTGTAACTATATACCCTGATAAAGTCGTACAAGAAGTTTTGTTTTTATGAGTGGGCCAGGGCCAGCTGAAAAATAGGTGAAACAAATTCCTATATAAATTTCACTGACGTCCACTGTACAATCAAATCAATTTCTTTTAGAATAAATAAGACGCAGAAAATAGGTAGAAAAAATCAGTTACTTAAGCAAAAAAAAATGTTTACTAAACATTGCTTAGAATTGTAATGGAACCGTTATCAAGTTAGCTTTTTAAAATGTGAGGTGAAGTTATAGTTATTTGTTTATCAAGAGGACAAAATACGAAATTGTACAGTGAACGACATCTCAAATGTCTCACTGTCAAATTTTTCTGAGAATTTTATTGTGTCATTGCAAATTCACAATGACATTCTCTGAAAAAAATGACAGTGAGACTTTGAGATGTCGTTCACTGTAGCAAGAGAATTGGAATTTATTATTTTTCACTGAGGTTTTTTTTAATGAAAATTCGTTTGTGTCCTAAAACCAAATGTTAACAAATCAACGGTAAGGAAAACTGAAAGGAGCGAGAACATTTTCTAATAAACATTTTCTCTAATGAATTGTCAATTCTTAGAGTGAGAATAATATTCTATTCCATTTTTGAATAGACAAAAAGTTTCAATTTGACAAATTGCTTCTTTTGTCATTTCTAACCTCGTCCGTCGCCTTGGATCAAAAAATATTAAACAAGAATTTTGAATATTGTTGATATTTCTATAACTTTGACCCTAGAATAAGTAATTTACATAAAAGCACAAGTTTAATTAATTGTATAATATGTAGGACGTGATAGTCGGATGGGGTTAAATAACTTCACTCTCACAATTTGCTTTTTTGTCAACGTGAATTTTCAAAATGAAAGTGGCCTCTACTCTACTAAATTTCGTTATGACAACATAAAAGCTTTTAACAAAGAAAATCCAGTAAGGCATACGACCCAAACAAAAATAATTTTTCTGGGCTATGCGCTAGTAGATCATGTTTCATTTCGTCTTAAAATAATTGTACTCGCAACTCATTCTTTTCAGAAAATATGAAAAATTATCCATTCAAACAGAATTTAGTAAAATAAAAAAAAAGAACGCTTAACGAAATGGCTCAAAAATAAATTTCATTGAAAATCACACAATCGAGCAGCTTGCGTTGAAACGTAACCAATTTAAATGATTGGGTTCGAATAATTGCAGACGTGATGTTAGCATTGCTTTTTAAAGAGAACACAGAATGACCTTACGACTTACAATGTATCATTTACGGCTTTCGCGAACTACACATTAACCATATAAATTAACTGTAACGAAAAATTAGTTTAAAGTTTGTTGTTGTGGCTATTAAAATAATATGATCGTCAGCACAACACATCAAATGCCCCTCAGCTCAGATGAAACAAAAAAAAAGTTAAACAAAACGTTTTGTTTATCGAATTTCACTAAAAACAACATGTTATTATACCATGCAGTTTTTGCAACAGTTTAGTTCATATCGTTTTCAGTATAGCTCTAATTACTTGTTAATATCGTGTCAAGTGTCTTTCGATTTTCAGCAGGGATTTAAGAACACGAAAAATGAGTGAAGGACCAAGTAAGTTGACAAATTTGGCGGATAATAAAGTATACCTTCTTGCCGGGTATTATCACTAAAAAAACCTCTCCGAGTTTAGAAGTAAACATCGTTTCCAACAAAAATCTGAAACTACTTTTGGTTTTAATTTAATTTAAAAAAGAAAAAACTGTGCATCAAATCGATTCCCAAGTGAAACATGAGAATAGGAAATGCGGGTATTCGCAGTGAATAACTTTATACTGTGGATGTGATGAACGTGTCTCTGACTGAACTCTTTTCGTCTGTGAAATACATTTGTAGAAAACTCTTCTGCTTTTTTACAGCAAATGAAAAAGTAAATTTTTATGTGTGTGGGCGGTTGCGCGAAAATTCTTATTTTCACAGTGAAAATGCGAGTGGTAAAGCAAACATTTTTCATAACACAAACGATACATCGATAAAATAGTTATATTTGCTCACGTGAGCTGAAACGTCGAAAGCCGTTGTCGAAAAACGTTGTGTTGTGACCTCGGAAAAAAGTAGGTAGTTTCGTTTACCGGGGTAAACTTGGTACTTGCTACTGGAGACAAAAACACTAAATGGAATTTTAAACTTTTTCCCCTCGTTGAAGAAATAACTATTTAATAAATGTTTTGTGCACGTATAAAATCCCACCGCAATAATTAAGTTGCTGCTGGTGTTGCTCTCCGTTTCTCTGATTTCGGACTATATATCAAATAGCAAAATCTACTTCTTCAGTTGTTAAACTCAAGTCAAAGACTTCCATGAATAAATTCAATTTTTCTGACTACACTAGCTCTTACAGTATCGTTACTTTCAAATCATTAAAACTTGTTGTCTTTGGAAGAAGGTACGTGCTGAAGCAATTCAACCATTTTACAAAAGCTTGGATAACAGGCCAGTCGTAGTTTTCCAATTTGAATTTTCTTTATCCGAGGCAGAGCTGAGCTCGACATACACACAAAAATCTGATTTTTACTTTTTTTCTAAGTTATGTAAAAAATTTTACTTGCTTATACCCCTGAGAAACTCGTTTTCCTTCACGGACACTAACGTCAAAACTCGTTTACAGGAGCCTTCGCGAGTAAAACATTATTCATGCTAGTTGGGAAATTTTTATTTTGACTTGTGGGATTATAGCCCCTGCCTTCGGCTCGGGCTACAAACCTCCCACTCGTCAAAATAAAAATTTCTCAACTAGCATGTAATGTACTATTATATCTTGGGTGCGTCGAGACCCGTACCGTTCAAATTTGAAGCATCTCTTTCAACGCCTCCAGCATATAAAATCCCTGAGATAATTCCGGATAAAATTTTCCGAGACTTCTTAGCTTCGGGTCAACAATTGAACGATTATGTACACAGACAGTGTGAATTAATGTTACACTGAGGAAGCGGAAGTACAAATTTCAGTCGTTTTGTAAGCAAGATGAAAATAATTTTCTCCCTCCTGAATTCCTTTTTCCACAACACCACCGCCAACTCCTGTCCCTTATTCAATCAAGCTAATCGGCACTTATGATTTAAAACGGAACGACACATGGAACATTACAGCCCGAATGCAAAGCAAAATTCATAAAATTTCATTTGGTAGTGAAAATCGAACAAATAAACGGCGAGAGAAAAAAAATCATAATTCTCGACATGCTTTAGCACATTATTTTAGGATTAAATGGTTTCCTTGTTACGTAACGTATTTGTTGATTTAAGACTTTTGTAATGTTTTTCATTCTTGAATTTCGGTTCTATAAATGCATAACCGCTTTTGAAGTGTAGATAAAACAGAATGTAGCTAAGTAATATAAATAAAAAGCGTTATACATAGGACGTACATAAGAAGAACAAATTTATGCATGAATGCATATACCATAGACACAGCCTCCCCTAAAACAGTTTTTGTGGAAAATTTATATTGGTATTTGTAATAATGTACACTTTTTGGGTCGTTATGTGCTTTTCGCTTATATCGTTTGTACATAAGCGCGCTAGGTATTTATGAAATCGGAAAATATCACGTTCTAGTGCCTAAATCACGTTTAAAAATTAAAATAATAATAAAAAGGATATTCACCATTATGACGGAGTGTTGAACAAATATTTTAGATATTTCATTTCCAAGGTCTCTTGAATAGAAGATGAATGATGGTTGCACATAAATAATTCCTGGTAGTAAAATGTGTAACTCTGTTTTAAAATCGTCATAGTACGAGACTGCGTGTCTTGTATTGTCAACGAATTTCACATTGTGTGATCAAATGTGAGTTTAGGAAATAGAGAGATTGATTATCATGTAGTCGTGCCGGTTTCAGCAAACAGCCGTACTGATTTGAAAATAACTGAAAATTTCCAATCGTTTTTTTTTGTTGGTGCTGTTGGGGAGTGGGGACTCTTATTATTTATTTGACCTATTGTACTATTGACTAATGCGACAGAAGAAGATAAAGAAACTTCAGGTTGGGTCTTTTTCCAACCGAAGAAGACAATTTCAATTGAAAATTGTAACTTTGTGTTGAACATCTACGCTTTCAACTAAGTTATTCTTCGTTGAACAAGGCACATATTAACAGTTTAGTTGAAGTCGGAAAACTATTTTAAGCCGAAAGTTTAAAAACTACTGACACATTGTTTCGTCTTAGTCATTTTAATGTTGTTTTTTTTTTACTTTGCAATCGAAAAAAAACAAACAAAGAAACTATGTCGCTTTCGAACGTCTTAGTTGGTTAGAAGTCACTAGAACTTAAATTCATAAACTGAGGTTGAAGTTGGCACGGTTTTAAAAAAGTATGGTCGCCCAATATGGATGGACTTGTACAGACTAAAATAAAACTTACTGGGGCTAAGCTTTCAAATTGCTAATTATACTAGGCTCACAGGACAGTTACGAGCAACTGTTTTATCTGTTTCATGCATACATTTGTGCTACTTTGTCAACTATGAGACCCTTTGGAAGTCACCTAATTGCAGTATTAAAGGGAGTGAATACTTGAATTTTGTGAGATTGGTGTGAGACTACTTGTTTCTAGTCTGTGTTGTTCTGCAAGCCATTATGATTAACGAAAGTTAAGGGAAAGGGAGGCTGTGTCTCGAAGATATCTTAAGAGCTCTAAATAAAAGTTGTCTCTGACATAAAGAGTTGTTACTGCTGAATGATTGATATACAACGCTTAGTTTTCCAGAAAAATAAACGGCAAAGTCCAAGAATACAATGTTGTAATGTGAAATGAACATCAACAAATATCAGAGATTTAAAGAAAACACCCAAGAATACTTAACTTTTACGAAAACCTCTTACATGCTAGTTAGACATTTCTTAGAGTTTTTTTTTACCTTTAATATTTCTCTTTGTTGTATAAAAATAAATAAATAAACAAACAGCTTGTGTGTTTGTTTGTTAATTTGATATTTCTACGTCGAAGCTTTGCTAATGCAATTTAGATATTTTTATATTTTATTGTGTTGTGTAGGATGGGTTCGACGTTAAGTTTGATTCCAATAGTTTGTCTGAGGTTATCCTCTTAACAAAATAGAAAATGGTAGCAACAAAGCCAACATAAATAAGCAATGAGGAATAGATGGTATGTTAAAACGAATTAAGTAAAAGATTTTTCAGGGGTTTATCGAAATTACTAGAAAAGAATGATAGTTCCGGGATCGGGACGAAAGTGGTTCATAAAAACATCTTACATTCTTCAAAAAACGAGTTTTGTTAAAATTTACACTCTTTGATCAATTGCTGATGAAGATCAATTTTCGATATTCTGTAATTTATTCCATCCTGGAACTCTTCAAAAAAAAAGTTTTTAAATATTTGTTAGCTATTTCAATGGTCGTACTACTAGGTAGAGACTAATTTAACATAAAATAAAATGCGGAAAATGTCTGTTTAAAAAAGATTTTTTGATGTGTTCACAAAGTTCAATCTCAAACTTAAAAATTCTTTAATCGAAAAAGAAGATTATTATTCTGTTACGGGTCTTATTTAAATGGGCTTCATTTCTTGAGATTCCAATAAAAAAAGTTTATAAAAATCGTCGGTGAAATGTTTATAAAATAACTCAATGGAGAAATGTAACATTTTGATGGTTCTTATAGTGTGACCACAGACTTGACAACAATTTTTAAATTTCTGTAAATATTCAAGAGATCGATTATCGATTGCGTCATGTCTCTTCAGTTTTAACGGCGGAACAAACACTCTCAGCACCAACATATTGCTCTGAAAAATCCACGACAAGAGAAACGACGTCTTTTTGGAAAAACCTCAAGTTCCTAAAAAAGAGGTGGTTCAAATAGAACTCACCTTTTTTTCTCGCCACTTTAAAATTTCGTATAGGGAATATCCCCTTTTAAAAAATTTAAAAAAAACAGCGATTTCCTGAAGAGAAGGTGAGATCTTGAAGAATCTGCGACTACTCGCTGTTTCTTCAGAAAGTCGTTTCTCGTATCGTCGATTTTTCAATTCAATCACTAACATTTCTCAGTCCATTTTCATATCTTTTACAGTGCCCACTGTATTCCTAACAAAACAACTTACGCCCATTTCAGCACTAAGCAAATAATTTTCATTATCAATTTATGAATTTATACGTGAAAAATTAACTACCAGTTTAATAATTGGAACATTCGGCTTTCGATTTACCGTCAATTAATTTTTTTTAACTCATAAAACTTCTCCTCCAATCCCTAAACGATCACAAATTCAATCCTCTGCAATGATCCGAGAACATTGATTACAGGCGGAGAATAATCAGAAGTCACAAATTCGTTCTAATGTGGCTTCTCTATTTTCTTTCACTCAACCGTCAAAACAGTTCCTCGAAAAATATTTTATTTGTCATCTTATTGATAGAAATTCTGACGACACGTATTTTACTTACCATCCTAATTTAATTCGTTTCACCTTAATATTCATTGAATCTAATGTAATGATCGTACAATAGGTATAACCAAAATTTGATTACTCTGAAAAGATTTACAGTAACTCTTTTTTCACTAAAACGTTCAACATTAGAGATTAAACGAATAAACCAATATTAAGTTACAGCTATTGACAGACCCAAAGAAACATTTCTATTTGTCTACAGCTATTGTCACTTTATTACTTCCCATATTCCCGTAGCCTTACTTTTTCGAATATATTTCAGTAAAAACATGGGCATCTTTTTAGAAAACGAATTAATGAAATCTTAGATGTGAGGAGCAGGAGATCGTTTAATGAAGATTTATTCGAAAATCTCACATCTCCTTACAATTCCCTACTACTAGTTTGCTAAGGGTTAAGAAGATATCTGTGGGCAGACAGAAAATTTTAAATGAATTTCAAAGATTTTGCATCAATCTGCATAGATCAGAAGAAATTGCAGACTCGACAATTATATTGGGTTACTGGCAACATTCTTCATCCTGATATATTTGTTTTGTAAATATTTTTTGAATTTGAATTTTAAAACAACTATAACGTCGTATCACTGTATTGATTATCGAGCAAAACCTTACATTTTTTCTATGCTAATTTTATACTTCTTTTTTGGTCAGTCCATATAAAAATTATGTAATTCTGGTATACGGAAACCAAGGTGCAACGAATGCGTTGGTGTATTCAATATAAGGGTGAGAAAATATTTTCGTTGTTATTGTACTATACGAACTTTCGTAAAGAAATTATACAAATTACTTGCAGGAATGTTTAAGAATACACTTGCAGTGGATTTTTTTGAGGGAACACATGTTTCGTTTCCCGTGAGAAATTTCCTATTTCCTCACCAATGTTGTTACCTGTTGTGAGCCATAAACATTAGCATATTTTACTATTCGAAATTTGCTCTTAAACACACTATGATGTTTTCAATCAATGAACCAAACAGAAAGGATTTATGGTTGTTATGTTCATAAGTAAAGGTTAATTTTTTCCGAGATAACTACACAGTATTAGCATTAGAGATTAGCGGTATATCATATTAAATTGTGATGTGTGATAGCTATTTTTAATTAATCTTTGATGCTTTGATTAATTTCATCGACGCAGCACTCTGGGGATTACGGAATAGGTATTGGAATGATGTTTCCTCAGTTTATTAATTTCTATACACATATCTTTCAATCTATAAAAGAATAAGAGCTCGCAAAACGTTTCTTTCATTCAAAAAGAGGATTGAGAATCTCTAGCGGTAGGGCCTACTTTCGAGAATAGTACATTTCGTACCTAGGACTAAAAGTCTTTTTTAGCGGGTGAGAAGTTTCCAGACAGAGCCGAAGGCGAGGTCTGGAATCGAATACCCTAAAAAAGACTTTTAGTCCGTGGTACGAATAGTATTTTTCATGGTACGAATAGTATTTTTTTTGATACCAACATTGAAAAATGATACTTTCGCCCCGCATATGAGGGGCGAAAGTAAAAAAATGCATCCCACGGGGAGAAAGTACTTAACGAAGAGCGAACGCAACTGAACGAACAGCGAAAGTGACTGACGTCACAGAAAATGAGAGAAATGAGTCGAGTTGTCAACAAAATCCGCTCATATTATGCAGAATACTTTGATCAAAATTGTAAAACACTGTGCGCCAGTGTTCTTATTGAAATTAGCATACAAAGTTGATACTTTTTGTTACTGAATGATTTGTTAGTTATATCTTAATTTTTGTGTGTGTTATTGTTGTGATGGCTAAATTATTAAAGTTTTCATATACCAGGGGGCTGCCGCCCCCTGGACCCCCGCATTTTCTGGCTAAATGCCTTTTTATTTCAACATTTTGTTGCGATGTTTGCGATACGTATCAATTTTCAATGTTGGTATCAAAAAAAATAGTATGAACGACTCGGGCCAAAAGTAAAAAAATCCAACCTGTGCGATTAGAGCCCTTGCCTTCGGCGCGGGCTCCAACTCTCGCACACGGTTGAATTTTTTTACTTTCGCCCATTGTCATTCAATGTACTATTTCATATTGGACGGAGAAAAAGTGCGACCAAGTCGCACTTTTCGGGTCCTAGATATGAAAAATATTTTCTTGAATTGATTAAATTTGTAAAAATTTTTGAGAAATCGTCAAAATTCACTTCAAATCTATCATATAAGGTTTAATGTTTGTTTGTTTGTTGGTTTGTCTGTTTGTCACTCTATAGGAGCCCAGACGGAAATTCCTCCAGACTTGAAACTTGGCATACCGACTAATGACGAAGAGTTAGGAAGAACGCGAGAAAAAATTTTCACTTTCAAGCGTTATTTAACGCAGGATCTTTTTTAGCGTGTTGACGTCGTGGATGCGTTTCTTAACGCGGAAATTTTTTTGTAACGCGCAAAAATTTTTGACGCGTGAAAATATTTTTTTGGAAATTTTTTATAATACCACTGCGGGGACCAAAATAACAGGTTTTTTGAGCGTTAAGAAAGTCCGTTCTTGTGCCTGTTCTGTGAGTGTGTTGCTTATAACCAATGGCACACAGAGAGAGAGAGAGTTCTTATAATTGAATCTCCACATATCAAATAAAATTATTGCGGATTTCGTAATTTTTCATACAAAGTTTTAACCGTAATTGTTCGAATAGTAATGAAATTTCAACTTTGTGTGGAAAATTATGAAATTCATAATGAACTGTGGGTGAGATTCAATTATGAAAACTCCCTATGTGTATGAATGATTGAATGAACCAACTGCTAAAATAAATAAATTTTCGTAACATTACCTGTATGTGGCGATTTCAAGACCAGTGTTCCGTGTCGCATCCCCTATAGCCTTATACCTCTCCCTCTCTCTAGTATTACGAATGTAATGAACGGTTCTATATCGTCCATGAGTGCCATGCAAAAGTGTCGAGTATTTATTTGGTTATTTTTAAGTATTGTTGTTCTTCAAAATTTATCGAATTTGGTGTAGTAGGAGTAGCACAAAGATTAAAAATTATCTTTACAGTTTAAGTATTTAATCATCTGTTGTTTACTTTCTTGAATTGATTCTGCAAATAACAAACGATTCTCGCTGGAGGTTCAAAGCAGCCGCAGGCTAAAGTTAAAATCTGAAAATGATCTTTGTTATTCAATACAATTTTGAGGAAGTGAAATAACAATAACTTAGCCATAACGTAAAAAACACCGTTGCATAGCTAAAATACATACGGCATGGATGTTTTCTATGCTATTCTCGTGTTTTATTACATAAAACGAAAATTTCCAACCAATATTCAAACGCATTTATCGAATTTCATTGGTCTAAATGTTCCCTACCTTTTCGGTTATCGTATATTGTTCAGTTGCTCATGGGTGTTACCTAGACGTATTTATTTACCTTAGGTGCATATATTACACTTACCTGCGTATGATGTCAATATACATTATATATCAGTCACGCCCAGCATCTGAGATAAAATCAATCGCAAGTGTAAATATTTGCTTCACCTGTTCACCAGTGTCATTTGTGTTAACCTGTGCTAACTACAGAAATTTGTTTACTTACCGACTGCAAATGAAAATAAAACGGTGAAGTTCATTTGTGTAAATTTTCGACATATTCATTCATAAAATTAACTGAAACAAAATGAAATTTATGAGAAAAGTGTTGACGGATGTGAATAAAGGGAAAGCGTTGGCGGATGCGAATAAATTATTGGGTGAGAATGGTTTAATATTTCCACACATCAAACCGATTTAATAACTCGTCTATTGGTTAAAAGAATACTATAGAACAAGGTAGCTCTCAGAGAGCTGTCTTGCATAGAAAAATTTTGATAATTGATAATTTCTGTACCATTTAAATTGTGTTTTGATTGAATGTTCAGGAAGTAATTACTTCGAGATGCACCTTATGCCTTAATCCAAAATATTTTTCTCATTTTCTTACTTCAAAAGATCTAACGAAAAATGAAACAAATTCAAAAATTCTGAATCTACCGCGAAAAGTACCTCCACTTAAGTGATGGTAATAATCAACCATGCATTTCACGATACAAATACATTCAAACTAATTTTTAGACACTTGTTCCAATTACATTTTATTGCCAAAGCGTTAGGTCATTTTATTTTTTGTTTGCAATTTTATTCTATGTTTTAACTTAACATTTTAGATGTTTCCATCTCTATTATAGAAAAAATCATTTTTTTCCAAATTCATTGTTTAAATAATTGGAATACGTGGTTTATTTATTTATTTCATTATTTTTTCCGAGCTTTCGCACACAAACTATAATAATAATAACCAAATACTTTAAGGATTTAATTGAGTTCTTCTCACTACAATTTTGTGTGCTCAATAGAAGTCGACGTCGAAGCAGCTAATTATCCCTTAAGTACCTCTATCGAATTTTCCTCCTGAGTCTCGCCATTCTTTTTTATTACTTATGAGTCGAAATTACAAATTATTTCTCGATTCTTTTTCGAATAATTGACAAATTCTGTGAGAATCTCGATTAGTAGGAAAAGCGAGCAATTTGGATAATCTTGTGAATGTTCTTTGATTTATACATAGAATGGGGTTATTTCAGCCAAAATATTTTCACTACCGTGGGTTATATTAACTTCTTAAAGACGATCATGTCTATTTCTTTTTTGGTTCTAAGAATTTCCAAAACAGCTTTATTTAACCACCTATTTTTGACTCTTTTTCGAGAAAGTATTTCTAATCTATTCAGAGTTTTCCTGAAAATACTAAAATTGTGCCGTGTTCCGCGACCCTAGGTCTGCAAAAAATAAAATGTGGTTTTTATCAAACTACTAAAATTACTAAAAAAATTGGATCTAATAAGTGCGGCAAGTTGCCGCCGGCAACTCTAGATTACTTACGTACCAAGAAAGTGCTTTTGTGACGATACGAACTGGATTAGTAATTTTATTTACTGAAATTGCTGAAAATTGACGGAACTTAACCTAAATTACCTAAATTTGCCGAAAAAGTTTTTTTTACTACTAATAACAGGTCCTGCAAAAAATCATTTAGAAAACGAAAATCAAGTTTTTTCTGGCTACAATTTAGGATCCTAGTTTGGAATACATTTTATGCACTGTACCCTCGGAAATTGAGTCAAATGAAATCAGTGATACGATCGTGAAAACTCATTTCCCTAGAAACTTCCAACGAAGGATGCAATGTACTATTAGCCTCCGAGCAAAAATTCTCTATTAATAAAGATCAACTTTGGTGCAATTAGTATTATTGGACAAAACATATTAACATTTAAAATAATATTTTGCGTAAAGAGCATTGTGAAGTGTATTATACCACAAGCCGCTTAAAACCAAAGAAACTCCAATTTATATGTGGCAGTAAAAAAAAACTGAACCCTCTTCACACATCCATATACATACGTACAATATGCTCAAATAATTGTATTAGTTACACGCAATAATGGTTTGTTTGTTCTAATATTTATTAATAAGTTGTGAGCGAAATGATTTTATGGCCACACATTTTTATGTACCAAAATCTATTTACTTTATTGCCTTAACTTAACACTTGGCCCAATTGGATGGAATTGATTTCGGTTTTATATTAATTGAATCGCTTTTTATTGTCGATATTATGACTTGTTCGTTTGGTTTTAGGGTGAGTTAATGTTTCAGTGTTTGCTAATACTTAAATACATTACGGCTATTGGATATAATAATGTGTTTGTTGCTAATTAAAACAAAAGCACGACTTATGTTGACTGAAGTTATTGAGAACTATTTATGCATTTAATATATCATCGTGATCTTTCAATCTGTAATTCTGCATTATTATTTGTTATGTGATTGACGTAATGAGGTCTCCGAATTAAGCTTTTGTTTTCCGATTCGATTATTTGCCATGGAAGCAATTGAAAAACAAACTCATCGTTGATACCGCAACAAAAGATCTAACACAATTCTTCTTTATCATTCAAAGGTTTAAAGGTTTGTACTATGAAGGAAAAGAGCAAAAATGCTGCTCGCACTAGAAGAGAAAAGGAAAATACCGAATTCTATGAACTGGGCAAACTGCTACCGCTGCCGAATGCGATTACTTCGCAATTGGACAAAGCTTCAGTTATACGGCTGACGACATCATACCTCAAGATGCGACAAGTGTTTCCAGACGGTAAGTGATTTTTTTTTTTTTTTATTACTGAACGATTAGAATGGAAATGGAATGATTGAAGATGTACAGAGGCGTATGCATGAGCTGAGCATGTCTAATGTGAATCTAGAAATACGTAAATGTAAAGACGTCTGCTATTGACAGAAACTTTCGGTTAACATGGTCGTATATAGGTAAATGTAAATTTAAATAACTAAAGTGAAAGATTTTGTGTCAAGCCAACGCACTTCAAGCATAAGTACAAACGTAAAACACTGTAAATACATTTTCATATGAAATAGAGTATTTTCTGCAGATGACCAATCATGGTTGAAGTGCATTTGTCAAGCATTAGGCCATACTTTGGACAAAAGTAGTAGTATTTCGATATGTTTGCCGGTTCTAAAGTCATCCTTAAAGCAATCTTAAACTTGTGCTGGCAATTTGTCTTCATATTACCGACGGCTTTTTGCCGTATCGTACCATTGTCCTTCCAATGAAATAAAATTTGTCAATTCTAAACTTTTACCGGCTCAGTATTTTTGAATTTGTTTACCTTCTCTTTCGAAGCATATATTCCGTATAATTTTATTATATCTATACATGCATTGTACAAACAAGTCTCATGAAAATTGTCTAATTTTTGTGCTTCAGTGGAATGGTACATACTTGTGCTTAAGAGCTTTTGAATAAATTTCTTGACATTTTGCTGAAAGAATAATATTCGAACGAAAGCAACGAAACGTATAATCAATTCAGCAAAATGTGGAATTTTCTTTGATTTTTTGTCTGTAAAAAATTCAATTTTTTTAAAGGTTGCACTTTTCGGGCAAATATTGAATTAAATTGAAATTTCTTATGAAATAACGGGCGATCGTCAGGCGAATATTCGTAAATTCTTATGACAGAGAAGAAACATGTATTTCTGAAAAAGTTTCAAAGGATTTTTTGACGATTTGTTTTTGACAGTGGAGCAAGGACGTTTTGACGATTTTTTCTGTGTTTAGCAGTCGTGGCCGGTCAACAAAGATCAGAACTGGCCTATGATTTCGGTGTTACAAATAATTCAAAGTTTGTACTGCAACTTAATTTGGAAGAGCGAGTTTGCTCTTGTGCTGTTTCTGTTCAAAGAGTTGCTTGATCTTTTACTTCATTTTTTAATAATAAACTTTTCTAAAATCTCTACTAATAATCATTACGAAAAGGCTAAAGGCTAAAAGGCTATTCGCACCAAGTGCCATTAGTCTTTTTTTTGACTATTCGGACTTTTTCACTAGACTGAAAAGTTTTTTGTTTCATGTTATTTATAAAGCCAGCATGAAAATTTAACTGGTAATGTTTCGTATTACGTTTTGACATATTGTAAAAGGTACAATCTTCTACAAACATTTTGTAAACGGAAGTATCACTTCCTTCTACAAGCACTGTGAAGAAGACAGTAATACTTCGTTTTTAAAAAATTGTTTGTAGAGGAGAGTGATTGCTTCCTTTTACAAGGTGTTTGTAGAAGAGAGTGTTGCTTCTCTTTACAAAGTGCTTGTAGAGTAGAGTGTTGCTTCCTTTTCCAAAGTGTTTGTAGAGGAGAGTGATAGTTCCTTTTACAAAGTGTTTTTAGAAGAGAATCATGCTACCTTTTACAAAGTATTTGGGGAAGAGAGTGATTCTCAATCTACAAAATGTTTTTAGAATAAGATGGTGATTATGTCAAAACATAATACGAAGCATCAACGGTTACACTTTAATGATTTATGTCAATGCTAGGCTTTATTAACTACATCATTCGAAGCTTTTCAGTTTACTCGAAAAGTGCGAATATTGCTACCTAATCATTATGTGAATCAAATTAAATCTTTTTCATATACACTTCCTTTAGTCATATTCTTTCTCTAACACCAACAGATCTATGAGGATTCACTTTTCACCCTACCCCGTCCTTTTAAGATAGTGACAATTTTTGTGTTGACAATTTCGTGCTGGCATCACGAATATTTAGGCTGACACAATTTTTTTTGGTTTGGTTCCGTTTTTACAATAGCTTTTCATCCAAGATCTCAACTCAACTCTAACTTTCTTCTCTACGTAAAGGCGGTTTGTTGGTTCCTAGGGAATTAATCTTTTTACGAAGTGTAGGAGTGCTGTAACTTTCTTATTTCAGGGGGTCGGAAAAATGTGCTCATTCAATTTGAAAGTTCATTTGGTGAATAATCCGACGACTTTCTTTTGTGTCAGCGAGTCAGCCTAAATATTTGTGTTACAACGAAAAAACTGAACGAATTTCAAAAACTTTGTGCACAAATAATTTGTGCCAGCACCTAAATTGTAAACACAAAAATTGTCACTATCACTGTCACAACGGGTATTCTTTTAACTCTTTTATAAGGTAGGTAGGTTTATTAATCGTATGGTTACATGTTATGTCATCTAGTATCTAACACTTTCTATTCTTATTACAATGTCTTATGTCTAAGTTATGTATTCTGTTTGTTCTGTTGATATTTACAATGAGCACTTCATCGGGAGGTTACGTCGTAACAGGTCCGATAAGGTAGGTAGGTAATAGTCATTACATTACATAACTACGGATAAAAAGATAAAAAGTAGAGTTTTCGTGTGAATTTCGTTGATTCGAGGCGTAGCCGATGTTAATCAATGACAAAACAACTTTTCATTTTTATCCCGAGTTATGTAATGGATTTTACATGCTGAGGGCGTTGAAAGTAGAGTTTGAAACATGAAAAGTATAGTGTTCGATGCATGTAGCATGCAAACATCCTTTCTTTTCTTACCGCAGACGAAACTTTGTTAAGTTGCTTTGTTGTGTAAAATCGCTTATCTAACTATTACTGCTGATAAGTAATAAAAGTTGTATCGTGAGAACATGAAGGCTGGAAAATTCTAAAAAATTCCGAAAAGTTCTGAAAAAATTCCAAATCAAAATTTAGGATTTTTTTTTTGATTTCTTTGGAATTAAAAAGAAAACCTTTATAAAGGCATGTACTGTTGTTACCAAATTTCAAACATTAACATTGTAAACACCCTAACACGGTATACCAGCACCATGTAACGAAAACCGCGTAAATATTCTTTTTCCAATAAAACTTAGCTTGTTCAATAAAATTTCCACTTGCCAAACATATTCTTTATGTGTTTTGTTCAAAATCCCCCCTATGCGTCAGCATATCAATTATCGATGAAAACAACCATAAAATCAACAATCGTGTGAAGTTTTCAAGTGATCAAACAAGCAGTTTTTTTTCTTCAAGCAACAGCAAAATGAAAATGATTGAGATGAAAAAATCAGTTCTAATTGCCATCATTAGGGCACAATGGGGTCGATTTTTTGTATTGTATTCGTAATTGCAACGAAACAATTGAACAACGTTCGTAATTAGATGAAACGTTGATGTTTCTTCAGCAATTTGAAAAATTAATTCCAAATGATTCTGTTAAAACATATAGAATATATCTAAGGGATAGATCAGAAAATTTACTTTCTTTTAAAATTGACGCTGCCTAACATTAAATTCTGTCTTTCTTTTTCCACTTTTATTTCGCAATATGTTTGCCTAAGTGCACACAGTATCCAATTTCAAGCCATCTCACTGCAGTAATGCAATTACCATTTTTATGTTTGCCTTCAACATTAGAGCTCAAAATTTTCATAATTTATGCAAAGGTAAAGGTAAGTCAAGTACGGGTTTTCAAAAGTCTGTTGTTTTTACAAGTACCCGTTCAATACAGACTCCTACACACTACTCGGGTAAAAGAGTAACGAACGGAAAAATAATAATCGCACCCTTCCTTGCATAACAAAAACAGAGAAATGCCGAAGGGAAAACGCCCTTATGCACCACTTAAATTGATGTTACAATAGAAGTACAAGCTTAAATAAATTGTGCTGACAAACTACATATTGCACACAATACAAATAACTCCCCTTTTATTCCAACGTATATGTACCAACGTGGTAGTTGTTTTTGATAAGATTGCGTCCTTATATCTAATAATTAACGTGAACAACGACGTTCATCGTCAAGTCATTATTTTAATTGTCTTTTGTTTTCGATCATAGGTTTAGGTGACGCTTGGGGTACACAATATTCGCCCACAAATGCACGTGAAAGTGGCATTAAAGAATTGGGATCTCATTTATTGCAAACATTGGACGGTTTTATATTTGTCGTGGCACCCGATGGCAAAATTATGTATATATCCGAAACAGCATCGGTGCATTTGGGCCTTAGGTGAGTTGAGCGTTAAGCTTAAAATCGTTAAGTTTATTCTAACCAAACGGTCTCCTTCCTTTACGTCATAGCCAGGTAGAATTAACTGGTAATTCAATACTGGAATACATTCATCCATATGACCAAGACGAAATGCAGTCGGTTTTATCACTTCAAAATGTCTATACATCGAACGATCAGGACTGTTTATTGACAAACGAGGCACTAAAATACAACAATCACAATATCATGAATTCCAGCTACAACGTTCCATCACAATTGATACCGAACATTGAATTTGAGCGAACCTTTTTCATACGAATGAAATGTGTTTTGGCGAAAAGAAATGCCGGTTTAACGTCGGGTGGTTATAAGGTAATAGTTACAGTCGATCCGACTTGATGATCTATAAACGAACGATTTTACCTAGGTAATTCACTGTTCTGGCTACTTGAAAACGAGAATTTTTCAAATGGACTCAACGTTTGGTGAAGGACATAGCTGTTTACAAAATTTAGGTTTAGTTGCAGTGGGTCATTCACTTCCGCCGTCGGCAATCACAGAGATAAAATTACATCAGAACATGTTCATGTTTCGTGCTAGTATGGACCTGAAATTGGTGTTCCTAGATGCCAGGTAATTTATTTACCGCTATTTTCGTAGGATTCTCTTACAGTTAGAGGCAGTGAAATTTAGGCAAGAACTTGCTTCAGCTGTTTTCCAGCTGACCCACACAATCCATCAAAACTACATCCGCATCTTTACATGCTAGCGTTCGGTAAGCACTTTTTCACAGTCACAAACAGTGATAGAAAGTGCACTTTTCCGCGCGCTGGTATGTAATAGTATGTTACGTCACTGTTTGTAAATATTTGTTTGTGATGTTTGCGGAACGAGCCGAAGGCGAGTGGAGTAATCGCACGTGCCTAAACAAGCATTTACAAGCAGTGACGTAACACATTTTACATGTTTATGGACGGTAAGTGCATTTTCACAGTCACAAACAGTGATGTAAAGTGCACCTTACCGTACATAAGCATGTAAACAGTTTTGATTGCATGAGTGTATCAGCTGAAAAACAACTGAAGCTAATTCATGCTGAAATTTAACTGAATATGAAAAAAGAAACTTTTCATTGGCACTGATGGGTGCGTCGAGTTTGTTCGCTAACTTAACCAGTTACGGATGCTAATCATTTGTTTCTAATAGCTGGTAGAAAACGAATGTTAAAATAAATGAAGTAAAAGATTTCAAGAATCAATCTCTTGATAGAGCAGAGCTTGGATCAAAAGACAAACAGACTCAATGTTTTCATGAGAAAATGTGTGATATGTTTCCCGCTTGATAGGGATTAAAAATTGAAACATTAACTAGACAAGTTTCAGGACTATACTTCCTCAAAAATAATTTACTAGATGTTATACTCTACGGTTCGCATGCATCCACAGCGCCACTATGTCGTTTCATTTCTAACAAATTTCTCGATTTGATTTCATTTCACTCTTGCATAATAGTCGAATATAAACAACATTGAACATTCGACATGCGCTGCGCATGCTGGTTATACCTACGATCCGAATTGTTCGTTCATCAGAAAATAAAAACCCAATGTCGTAACGCCCTTCGCGATAACTCCACCCGAAAAATAATTTCTGATTGCACTTTGACTGTATCATTTTATGGAAAATGTTGGGTTGTTTTTTCTCCTTTCGTTTTATTCTATGCACACTAAAAATTACTTAGCGACGACGGCTGAATCGTATACACAATGTTACATTTATTTAACGCTGAAATGTGTACACTGTACACATACGTACAGGAATTAAATTAAAATCCCCATAGAAAGCTATATACATAATGCAGCATAAAACGGCTACCGTTCCATGTTTTGTTTGCTTAAAAGGCTCGTATCTGAAAAAAGCAGAACTTTGGTTTGTTTTATTATCAGGATTAGAAAGTAGAATTGTATATCTGAAGTGGCTATGCTTTATGCGTTCTTACTATCTGGTGTGTCGTTTGTGTCTACGACCGCTAATTCCACTGTAATCTATGCAGTTATCATACACATTTTCTAATTTCGTTTTTCATCATTTTTGCGGAAATTTGTTCTTGTCGTAACGATTCTAAGTTTACGTCAGAGGGTTTCAGCGTATATCTCACAAGAATATTTATCGTCATAGTCGTTCGCAAATAAAGTTGACATTTTTAGTCGACACGTTATGGTTGGGAAAACTTATTGACCTACACTGTCAATATGGAGGCCTCTATCTCCCACACACTATTGCCATTTAAAAGCTTGATTGTTCAGCTTGAACAGTAATGGTTTCACATGCCAGGGAAATCATTCAGAGGTTTATGCAACTTCACTCTACTGGCCAGAAAATCGAAAATCGGTTTTGAGGCAAAAAACAACGAATTTTAAAAACCGTTTATTCCATAAACTATTCTCTGGACTGTGTGAAACCATCCAATATTATGATGACGATGATGATAGTGATGTCAGATCATTGAATCTTTCGTTTTTTAGCGGTGAAATAAAATTGTGATTTTAAATATTTTTGGTAATTCTTTCGACAGAGTCTTACAACTGACGGGATACGAACCACATGATTTGATCGACAAGACACTGTACCAGTATATCCATGCCGCTGATATTTTACCTATGCGAGTTTCTCATCAAATTTGTGAGTACAAAGAGAGTCCTGCTGATCCGAGTGAACGTTTAAAAATGGAAAATTATTTCCGTTACAGTGATCCTTAAGGGTCAGGTGACAACCAGATACTTTAGATTTCTCACTAAAGGAGGAGGCTGGGCCTGGATTCAATCATATGCGACAGTAGTTCACAATACAAGATCATCAAGACCGGTTTGTGTAGTTAGTGTCAATTATGTGCTGAGGTAAATTTCTTCATTACTATACTAAACACAGTCAGTATCGTCAACGTAAAATACGGAATGCTTTTTGTTTTCAGCGATCAAGAATCAAAACTTCTAATTCTAAATGAATCTCAAGGTCCATCGAATCCTCGCGAAGGATCATTATCGCCCACAACACCTCTTACCACACCAGTGGCCTGTAAACCAGTTACATATTCTAAAATCAATCATCAAGCGCTTCAAATTAAGAATGGCAATAGCCAAGAATTTTTGCCACATTTCAACAATCATCAATATCAGACCGGCGTTACAGCTGACTTTACCGACAACAATTTCTATGATGCAACATTTTACAATCATTATGATGCACACGACTCATCGAACATTATACTGCGGCCATTTTCGGCTGGCTCGAACAGTTGCAGCAGTTCAGAAAGTGAACCTTCCTTGCGATCAGTTAATCATTCTACAACAGTACCTATTCAAAATGCAACGTCGTACAACTGTTTGCGGCCAACATTTGAAATGAATTCGTATGGGGACAGCACCGGCACCACAGACAATGGATATCAGGACTATCAAAAGGCTCCACAATATACTAGCGTTATTGTTGAACCTGCCACTTATCCAGTCACTTTATCAAATGATTATGTGCATTAGTCGCCTGAAACTTGGACCGAGCTGAACATCATAAATATCGAGTTTGAATTCGTTTTATTATGGGTGCAGCGTGCGTGAAAAATCGAGAAAATTGTTTTCCCCATACCCGTCAAGCTAATATATATAATGTGCAAGCAAATGGACGGCCTTACCATTCATAGTCCAGCAAACATAATAAAACGAATTATCTGCGTCTTCAAATTTAACCAGTTTATTGCATACTCGTTCCTTTAAGTCACTAGCTAGACCAGCGTAACGAAACCTAGCCAGATAGATTCTATAGAATAGTTTACAAATTTGCTAATTAATTTAATTTAACGTAAAATTAAAATATTTATTATGAATTGATCAATTCGGTTGGTTGTTTCTGTTTTATTCGAAATATGGATGCAATATCATCACCATCCGCCATGAAATGCTAGATTTGCATTATGATGTCATGAGACGTCCGTACAAAAAGGTTTGTTGGAACTATTTCATATTGCCTTAATGCCTTATATAAGTGCTTCTACTACCGTTCTTAACAACCGATGAGTGGTAATCTCAATAGGATACTGAAACTTGACAACGAGTCACACAACTGTAAAACACTGTAAAAAATCATTTCATACAAAATAGTACTCTATTTGGCAGCTGTAGCCTATAATCACTTTTGCTTGAAGTGCGCTGAATATGCACAAAAGGTGCCATAGTGCCCTTGATATAGGTCTCTCCCTGAGTACAAAAACGCATCCGTTGGTCCTAATGACGTCTGTGGTTCCACTGCAGCCTCATTACTTTTTTCCCTGCTCTCTGCACTTGGCTTAACGAATGCAGACAATTCATGAACATCATCATCAACAAAAAGAAAATCTCCGTAAACCGAAAAATGAACTTAAAGGAGAAATGCTTACTTACAGTGAACGACATCTCAAATGTCTCACTGCCATTTTTTTTTTCAGAGAATGTCATTGTGAACTTGCAATGACACAATAAAATTCTCAGAAAAATTTGACAGTGAGACATTTGAGATGTACCGTTATTTTGGTGAAGTTCTGGCCAATCGAATTTCATTCAGTACTCTCATTTAAATGGTAAAAGTGAGTACAGTCAAAGGCAGTCAATTTTCAGCATAAATTAGCTTCAGCTGTTTTTCAGCTGATCCATACAAACAATCACAACCGTTTATACGTCTTTATACGGTTTTACCACTATCATGCGCGTGCGTGTAGCAGCTTCAACCGTATGAACAAGGAAAACCAGTTTTGATTGTATGTGTGGATCAGCTGAAAAGCAGCTGAAGCAAATTTATGCTGAAAATTGACTGCCTTTGACTGTATCATTATACCGTGAAATAAACTTTCCATATAAAATTCCACGGCCCTGGTAAAAAATCATCTTTGCTGCTGATGTGTACAACAAAGTGAAATTAAAAGCACTAATGTTCCATAACACGTAAGTTTTATATGATCGTAACATTAGAAGAATCACTTCATATACCACCATCATCCAAGGTATATGTATCGTATGTATAATACGAGACTCGAAAATAAAAGTAAGCTTCATCTGTCAAACAATTTTGCGTGATCTGTGTACTACCCGTACTACCAAAGCTTCTAGCAGGGTAATAGAACAAGAATTACCATTTAGGCTGCTAATGGTATTATTGGTATTACAGTTCTACGATATTCGACGTGGTACACCCTATAATATTACCCTGCTAGGTTCTTTGGTACTATGAAATGAAATAAAATTCAGTTGCAATCCACAAAGAGATCGAAATTTTTCTACGACCTTCGCAAATTTTGGGTCGTAAAATTTTTCATTTTATGAGCTGCTGCTGATGCATATACTTCGCCTGAGGTTCAAAAAATTCTGCTCAAAGATCGGCAACAGAGGAAAGAATTAGAGGGATTCTTTTGAAAAGCCGCCTACCAAAATCAGACCCATTTCGCCTGGGATTGATATATACATGGTTTGAAACAAAGCACCTAGCAGGGTAATAGAGATTTTTACACGTCAAATAGAGTAGTTTTTTGATACCAATAATACCATTAGCAGCCTTAATGGTAATTTTGCAATGACATTATGAAAAAAAAGGTATGGAAATATTCGCATACTTCGATTAAAGTACTACTTTATTTTTTTCTATTACCCTGCTAGGTGATTTGTTTGAAAGGTCTTTGCCAGTAGACCTCAAAACAGGCCTCACACGGTCTCTAGCCACACCTGGTTGCTGGTTGAACATTTCCGAAGTTGGTAAAATGGTGATTTTTATCCGAATTTTTTGGCCGTTATAAACGATCGTCCCGGGCGAGAGTGGGCTCGTTGGAAAGCTGAGTTCAAGTAGTTTCGGGTCATGCCTAGTTTAATTTAATTCATTGATATATGTTTGCAAAAATCTGCAAGAAAAATTTTCAAAATCTGTGTGAACTTTAGACAGGTCTGGGCTGGTACTGATGACGCTTAATGGGAACCTAACATGCTAGTCGTAACATACATTGTCTAAGCTTTCCATTGATACCCCATTTGCAGTGCTGGTGATTGCCGACATAACAGAATTTTATGTTAGCACAACCGCTACTCGTAAAACTCGCCAGCAATCACCAGCACTGCATAAATTCGGATAAAAATCACCATTTTTATTTACCAACTTCGGAGATGTTCAACCAGCAACCAGGTGTGGCTAGAGACCGTGTGAGGCCTGTTTTGAGGTCTACTGGCAAAGACCTTTCAAACCATGTATATATCAATCCCAGGCGAAATGGGTCCGATTTTGGTAGGCGGCTTTTCAAAAGAATCCCTCTTATGACTTATCGTATTTAACAAAATCGACCCTGTGGATTACTGTGGATTTACATAGCAATGTAAAAGTGACAGATGCAAACAATTTCCACAATCTATACAACCACAAATGTTGAATACACTCAATTTTTAAATTTTAGCGCTCAAACTAGTTGACATGAATCCGAAAAAAAAAATTCGGAGAAAGAACGTGATAGGCGAAAATGTCGAATTTTATAATGTCAACGTTTGACATTTCACATAACCTCAAACTTTACGTTGAAACGTGCTTGTTTGTCAATAATTTCGTAGAAGTTTTTTTTGCAAAGGAATCATTCTTGGAAGCTAGCAACCATGGCTTTGAAACGCCTTAAGAGTAAGAAATCGTGTTTTGTAGTGTCGTATTCTTTTCCTAATATTCACACATTTTCACAGCCAAACAATCAAAACGTCTTCCTGCCCGACAAAAATACAAAATTTTGAAAAAGATTCGCGAACATAAGCGAAAAGTAAAGAAGGAAGCTAGAAAGCAACCGAAAGGTAAAGGTACCAAGCAAAAGTTGATACAAATACCGAACGTGTGCCCGTTCAAAGAGGACATACTCAAAGAAGTGGAAGCCGCCAAGAAGTTACAAGAGGAAGAAAAGCTGAAACGACGCGAATTGTTGATGGAAAACCGAAAGCAGGAATCTCGTAAAAATATGATTGAGACAGCTGCCCAACGCGATGCAATCCACGAAGCACGAAACATTGATGGAATCGAAGAGGAGGTAAGGTGTCCCGTTTACCTTTAAGTACTGTTTAATGGTAATTTGGCAATCGTTCTCTTCGCAGAATGAATACAAAACTGAACAAACTGTCAAGGAGAACTCACTGAAGGCGTATTTTAAAGAATTTCGTAAAGTTATCGAAGCGGCCGATGTGATTCTGGAAGTCGTTGATGCCCGTGACCCGTTAGGTACTCGTTGTGCCGAAGTTCGGCAATCTGTTGAATCTGCTGGCGGAAATAAGAGACTCGTTGTGGTTCTGAACAAAGCCGATCTTGTGCCCAGAGACAATTTGAACAAGTGGTTGAAATACTTGAGAAGAACCGGTCCGGCTACTGTATTCAAAGCGTCCACACAAGATCAAAACAGCAGATTGGGACGACGGAAACTAAATCAGAGCCAGAGCGAAAATGCTCTGAAGGGTTCGTCTTGCATTGGTGCTGAGTTGCTGATGTCAATGTTAGCAAATTATTGTCGCAACAAAGGGATTAAGACATCTATTCGAGTAGGGATTGTTGGTATACCGAATGTTGGTAAAAGTTCGATCATTAACTCGTTGACAAGAGGCAAAGCCTGTAGTGTTGGCTGTACACCCGGTGTGACGAAGTAAGTTTTTATTTTACAAAATTTGAGTGGAAAATCGATTTCTTATCAATAATGTCCGTGGTCTATAGAGTGATGCAGGAAGTTGAGCTTGATTCCAAAATAAAACTCATCGACTGCCCTGGAATCGTTTTTCAACAGAGCAAGACACACGACAACGTTGCAGCAAATGTGTTGAAAAATGCCCAACGGGTTACAGACGTTAAGGATCCGTTCACAATTGCCGAATCCATTCTACAACGTGCGTCGAAATCGTATTTTTGCAATCTGTATGACATCAAAGAATACGACACACCCGAAGAGTTTTTCGCCAAAAAGGCAATGCGAATGGGTACGTTTGGCTGTTTGTGTCCTTGGGCGATCGAAGCAATTAATTTAATTCCTTTTGATTCAGGTAAATTCTTACGTGGTGGTGTACCAGATGCGATATCAGCTGCCAGAGGACTGCTAAACGATTGGAATACCGGAAAAATCAAATATTGCACACAACCGCCGGAAGACAGTACATCGGTTCACATTAGTGCCAGTATAGTCTCAAGTGACGCGAAAGAATTCGAATTGGATGCACTCGATGCTATGGAAACGGATGTGATGAACAATTTTGCCGCATCCATCGATAACATAATGGACTATAAACCGGAAGTGGATGTTTCCACGTTGAAAACACAGATCATTGAACCAATCAAAGATGAAGCAATGGACGAACCACAGGCTAAACGGGGTAGACGAGAAGCACCAGAAGAACTTGAAGGTGAGTTATTCGGTCAAAGTTTGCGAATAAAATGTTAACAAACATTTTCTATCACGCCAGGCAATCAAAAGCTGAACAAAAGCATTAAGGAACAGCAGAAGAAAAATAGGAAGCGCAAACAGAAGGCAGAGAAAAAAGTGGACAGTGTTGCTGATGTTCTAGAAAACTTTACATTCGGAAAGAGCGATGAAGCTTATGATTTCGATAATGATTATGTTATGTAAAGACAATAAAGCCAATTAACATTTCAACGGTGACGAGTTTGAAAATTTTTATTTGATTTCCTGCGGTTCTTACAACAGATCCAAACAGAGCCGAGGGTTAATCTGAAATTTCTTGGCTGGGTGTAGGTCATGGTTTACACAACAACACGTATTTTTACGGTCTTTGCTCAGAGAGATTTCTTTGATTGGACAGTATCAATAAAATGTCGATTTCTTGATAAGCGAAGTCGAACGAAAAGGAAGTAAATGCTGGCTGCGTCGTGTGGTGGTTTACAATTTGTAAGAATTAGGACTTAGGAACAAGTTTCTATCAACTTTCGACTGTCAATATTTAGCTATTTCACACACGTCCCAATGCTATCTATATATCGGCAGCGATAAGAAGCACTAAGCCCAGAGAAAAGACCCTCAACGAAGCAATAATTTTTTTTAAATATAAAAATGCAGCACAGGGTTGCAAGGTACATATCACGTGGTTCTCATTGCATGGTCAGTGCATAATAAAATGAGATTTGGTAGTTGATGTATGACGTAAGTCAAGTATGATTTGATATTCTACTGATGGGATAAATTGTGAACAGAAGAATGTCCTGACTTGATTAACTCAGAAACCATTCAATTGGTGCAACAGATATCTAGGATGCAGTGAGTTCATGTAACCAATCTACATAGGTATCCAATACCTGTCGTTATTAGAATATCGAAGGAAGTCAATACTTACTTTAAAATGTCCACCTTCAATATTGTCGTAATGATAGGTAGTGGAAACTTACATGGAGGAGTCATTTAAACTCACCACACCCTAGATACGTGATGCACCAATAACTGTCCCATTCCCATTACTTTTCGATTTTTTTTATGCCGGGACTGCAAAGGAATTACAGACGTCATTGGGATTAACGGATGAGTGTTTTGTACTCACCGAGGCCTATCCTATTTGTTATCAGCCTTTGACAAATTCAAATAATTCCCAGAATCGGTTGAGAAGTTACGTAAGTCGGAGGTATATCTGAAGGAATTAGGTGGTCTTCTCTAGCAAGCTAGCAGAAATTTTCGTAGGATTGTTAAAGTCGAATCGAAATTGTACAAACCCGCCAATGTGGCGAGTCTATTGCTGCTTTATCTACTCAATTCATATTCTCCAACTGTAGCAGGTTTAAGATCACAATCAAACAACGGGCACTTTAAGGTTGTTACATTTTAATTGTGTCTGCTATAAGAACACTAATTTAAACTTCACAAAAGTTCTTGGAGTTTTGAAGAATTCTTTTCTTTTTTACTGTTATTATTTACACTCTCCTTGCCTTCCTTGGTCTTGGTGGAGTCCACGATACGGGAGTTGTATCCGTTACCGACACAACATTCAGTCCGCTCAATTGAATTCCCTTTAATGCCGACTGAAAGAATGGTTTTCATTTATTACAAAACACCGACCTTCATTCAAAATTTTCTTTAAATAAACAATTACCAGTCGTCCTGCGCCAAGACCACGCACAGTAACACGGATTGTTTTGATTCCTCTTTCGACTACTTTCTGTGGAAAGGTTATTTTATCGCATCGTAAATTAAGTTTGGTAAGAGTTTTTGTACTGTGAACTTACTTGACTAATTATAGAAGCAGTTGTTTGTGCTGCTATGTTTGTACCTTTCCGACAATTTTTAAATCCATCGATGCCACAGGATCTTGACAACTGTGTGACGCCTGAAATTTTTGTGATTCAACATTTAGAACAACTGTGGTTGTAATTTTAAGACGGAATGACGAGAGAGAAACGATTCGGGACAGCATTCCGCATGTGGTATGTACCCTTATTAACTCAAATTTACAATTTTACAAACTCCAATTTAGTCATTTAACCCACACAGAACGCATCCACTTCGAAGCAGTGCATATGCATGCATATCGAAGAAAAAAAATCCGAAACAAATTTATCTAAGAAACTAGAATTTCCTTTGCATGGTTTGTGTGTCTCAACTCATCAACTGCAAACTGCACCTCAGTCTTACCTTTAGCATCTGAAAAAGTCAGGATTGTGTTATTTTTCGAGACTTTTACGTGCATGATGGGAATTTCATTGAACATTTGTCCGTGGAATATTGCTGTGTTCGTGTTTACATCAGGGAATACTTTCACCTTCCTGAAAGCAAACAATCAACAGTGAATTATGAATTTGGAAAAAGCTTAACTGAAACATACTGTTCGAATAGCGAATCAACCAGTGTACTTTTTTCGCCAGCCGTTCCTTCGTCTCTTTTTGGTAGCTGAGATATCAATCGCTTCATGTCGTCCTTCTTCCCCTCTAAAACGCTGCTTGATGTTATGGTTCGAAGCGAAATGTTGCTTATCCGAACATTTAGCAAGGAACTGATTGATAGAATTTTGTGAGTTACCGACATTTCGACTTCAATTATCCTCTTCACCGATTTAATGTCTATTCGCACATAACCTAAAGCATCTGTCCAATTTTTGACGTCTTTGATGGTCACTTGCGATCAGCTGTTAAACGAAACAGTGATGCAAGAAGACGAAGTGAAGGTGATAATTAAAAGACGAATGAAACTAGGGACAAGGTATGGCCGATCGGTCGATGGATAAAGCAATGAAAGTAAATGGGATAGGTATGGCCAAACGTTCAAATTTGTTCTAGCCGGAGCACATACGGATTTGCATGGCGCCACCTCAAACGAACTCATTTCTAGTGCAAATTTCCAATGAAAGTAGATAAGTAGGTATGGCCAGTCCATACAAGTCGGAGCACATACGAATTTGCATGGCGCCACCTCAAACGAACTCATTTCTAGTGGAAATTTGCACTAGAAATGAGTTCGTTTGAGGTGGCACCATGCAAATCCGTATGTGCTCCGGCTAGAACAAATTTGAACGTTTGGCCATACCTATCTATTTACTTTCATTGCAAATTTCCACTAGAAATGAGTTCGTTTGAGGTGGCGCCATGCAAATCCGTATGTGCTCCGACCTGTATGGACTGGCCATACCTACTTATCTACTTTCATTGGGATAAAGGAATTTGTTCTGGTATTATATCGAAGGTAACATAACTTAACATAATGTCTCAGAAACTACTTAACCGATTTTTTTTCCTGAAAGGTAGTAAAAAGTTATGAATTTTCAACCCGACACGAAGTCGGAAGATTCATTATTTTTTACTACATTTCAGGGAAAAAAGCATATCAGAATCGGTTCAGTAGTTCCTGAGATATCAGAGATATGCCATTTAGTGAGGTTGCCAAGTCGTCTGTACTGTCAATGAAAGTACAAAACCAGGTATGGTCTGTTCATACAAACCGGAGGACATAGCGATTTCATAAAAACATGAGAGGTGAGTTTGTTTATATAAAATCGCTATATATGTCCTCCGCTCCATACAAAGTTTGATATTCGACCATACCTTGTGTTGACGTACATTGTGTACTGTTCGTTCGATAAGTGAATTGTGATTCGATAAGTTTGATTTTTTGCTTCTTAATACTGCCCAACAAACATGTTTACAAATTTCAGGTTTCTATAAGAGGTTATGCAGTTTGTTAAGGGATTTAATGCAAAATCTACCTTTATAGCCTGCCGCAACCCGTAACAAATTAGTCACACTACAATTAATTTTTAAAATTTCGGAGCTCAAAAGACCGATGCGCCGAAGCACTATCGCTACTATTTGCAGTTGTCACGAAAACAATCAACCAATCACACTTTGAATTTTCAATCATGTGACTCAAAAACATTTTAATTTGTAATTCGATGTGGTGGACAAAGAACAATGTCTTGTCTTCTGTAAGCTAAAGTTAAATTTGATAGGACACATAGTGGGACTGATGCTAATAGGTATACCCTAAAATTGCACGGACATGACAGCGCATTAACATACTAATTCTGTCAACACTGTTCTCTAAAGTCAAATGTCAAGTTTTGTGATTGAAATAAAAGAAAATAGTATACACTACACATCCGTATACACCGTATACGATATGTTCACACTTTATTGTTGTGTTCCCCTTTTCTCTTTACATTCTTAGCTTTGTTCTTGAGCGAAAATATTCATTCATGAATCTGATTCAGTGAAATTATTGATTATTTTGTGTACAACGCCGGATAAACGTTAAGCCGGAGAGGCTAAGATGTATTTCATTCGGTTGTAATATAGCAACATACACATCAGTTTTTCCGAACATTCTATTTTGATAATGTGGATATCCGCTAACAATAAATATGGAGTTGGTAAGTCAAATCGTCACTTAATGGAATAATAATTAAAATGAAATGCACTAAAAATGGATATCACATTATCGCGAGATTCAGTTCCTGCGTATTATATACCACACCTATTGAGTGTGTTTTGTTATTTTAAATTTTGTTGATGATTGCGGTAAATCAAAATCGAAAAACAAATAATATTTTTGAAATAAAAACACAAATTCGCAAACGTCGGAAGGAGGTTAATTATTTACTTGATCTAAATGACGTATCTTCGCTTATGTTTATATGCAAATTTCCATACTTTCATATCGCATACATCATATAATTATCCCATTTACAATGCTGCTGCTGCTGCTGTTTTGTTGTTATGCTCATTTTTATCAATATCAAACATTTGCCTTTGTATTGCGAACTTAAGTAGATAATTGATCGACTCCTGAGATGAATGTTTGTTATGGAGTGATAAAACCGTTGCACAAAATAACACAACATTGTAGCTGAAGTGATGATATACTTTGCTTTTGGTATATAATACGATTAATATCCACTTTTACCCAGCTATCCATAATTGGCATGGTGACACACGGCATGGTTTGGAATTGGATGTTGGCGATTCCGTTGAAATACTTGAAGAATATGGAGAATGGTTACGAGGTACATGTCCGCGAAAGCCGCGAGTCGTTGGCATATTTCCGCGCTCATACATTTATATCAAAGATTCGGACAAAAATGATCCGGTTGTGCAGGAATGTACCCAAGTATTAAGAGAATGGTCAGAGATCTGGAAAAAATATTATCTTGTGAGTATGAGTGCACTAATTATAGTGTGGCATTGCCTCTGCAATTCATTGCATTGTTTATATTGTTTGTTGCAATGATTCTCATTTTTGTTCTTTTGTGCATAAACAATAGGAACGAGATACGTACAAATTTACCTACTTGAGGAAAGTGATGTTGTCATTGTTAGATAGTCGACGTGAACTGCTAGGAACTACACTCACACAGGATCAAACTTTGGAGATGCAATTGAAATTGATTTCAAAAATCGATTGGGGCAACCGGTAAGTCATGATTTAATTTTTAATTCATAGAACAGCTTAGGCAGGTGATTGTTCAATTTCGAAACTGTTTTCTCAGTAAGTATTGCCAGTTCAATTTAGTCAAACAGTACGGGTAGTATACTATAACTATAGTAACAACATGAGATATTAATGTAGACGATAAAACCCTATGTCGAAATTTTGTATTTTGAAACTCCTTATCACCATAGCTTCAGAAAGAATTGTTTTTTCTTATTCTGGCCACATTCATTGTTGTTGACTAAATCTTAGCGTACTTTTATCGAATCATATTTTGTTGGCACATCCTTTTATCCGTCATTTATCTTTGTATTGAGTCATAGAGAGATTGTGCCTTTATCGAAAAATGTAAAATTTTCGTGTCATTTTGCCGCCACTGGAGTTATTTGCTCAAATTTGAGATTATCTTCACTTCAAAGTCACCACTGACCTCCAGTGAAATTTCTCGAAATGAAACTCAATATTTAATAGTGGTCCGGCGTAAAGTATTGACATTCACGGTAAGCATCTGTTAAATCTAGTACTTTCGTGGCGTACAAAATCGATTAAGTGCATTGCACAAATTCTTTTACTTCATTTGTTTAAACATTAATTTTAATGGGGCTAAGTTAGCCTCGTAGGTCATTGCTAATTTTTGTCGCATGTTTTCAGTTTTATTTTTGTACAGGTCATCATTTCTCTAATTCCCTCAATTGCCATTTGAAATAGCATGCGAAATGAGAGAATACAGAAAAACGATGAAAACGTTGATGTCTCTTAAAATCCCGAAATCTATCTTTCTCCGATTTTGTTTAGAATCATCGGTGCAGTTCGATTTAAGTTTCATACATAGTGCCTAGTGTTTTATCCAGAATCTTTTACTTCATTAGTTTAAATCTTGAATAATTGTTCGTCTGTAAATATTTGAACAGTGTCACATGAGTCCATTTTCCATTTTTTTTGATAGGTGAAATAATTCAATTTTGCCCCCTTTAGTATTGTACGAAAGTAACAGTTTACTTTTAAACCTGTCGACCTCTAAAAATTATTAGTCAACTTGCAAGAAGGAATGGGAGATGAATTGTAATTTCCAATTCATAAATTGACCTTTACGTTTTCATGCATTTGCCTAACTGATCATCAATAATGTTCAAAATTCAAAACATTACCCAAAAAAAATTCAATTTGACGATGCTATCAAACCAATTAATTTACTGAAATGAAGATTTATAATCAAATCAAAACATAATCATTTTGATTTTATGATGACACAGATAAGATAAAAAATAAGGATTTGTTTTCACAACGATTACCGAGATAAGACGAATTATTTACATGATTTTACTTTACTTGGTTTATAAGTGGAGCTAGAATATGAATGAAACTCTCGAGTATCTGCAATGTTGTTAATATAGTCAGTCACTGCGCAATTCTTCACAGTAAAACTCATCTTAAATCTATACCGGTACATCTATCTCCATAACATTTCTACCTTCATTCGTAATGAACGAATTTGACCCTCCCTCAAAGCATCATTTTAATTAATTTCGCTTGTAATTATGAAGATATATTGTCAAACATAAATTTTATTTTATTTTTTTAAATCCACGAGTGGTTGGTGATATCGTGTGAATGGCACTCAAGGGAATGGCGTTTTAGTCTAGGTAACACTATAATACAAGTTAGCTTGCTTAAAATATTGTCGTAAATCTTTTGCGACAAAAACCTTCACACATCATTTGGGTGCAGAAATAACTATTACGTACTAGATTCGCTGGTACTCGTGCCATTCATTATACAAGTACTTATTTCGACTATTTCATTCGATCTAAGATGGATCTCTGTCTTTTTCATCACATATTGCCGACTCACCTATAACACTGTCTATTTCATTTTGGAGAACTCTCCAAAAATGGGACGTCTCTGTTGCATAATCCTTTGACTTTTTACAATTCGATGTTTCTACTCGCACTATTTCGAGAAAGAAAATGTCCATTGTGTGTTTGGTATTAGCCGCAATTGAGGATGGAAAATGTATTGTTCGCCTACGGGTCAGCCAACGCACTTCAAGCAAAAGTGTCTTTAATGACAGCTACCAAATAGTGTACTATTTTGCCAAAATTTGTTCGATCCAATATCGATATTTAGAGTACCCATCATGCTTGAAGTGCATTGCTCAAAACTTTCATTGATTTTAAATTTGTTCGTACTTTTATATTTCGCTACCCGTAGACTTTATAGTTCGTTTATTTTTCTTTGGTGTTTGAAATTTATACGTTTGGCTGTGTGTATGTGTCATTTATTCAGACAATTCGAAATTCTTGTGCAACGGAAATCATGTCACCTTTCAATTAAACATTTCTGCAGCGTCGACAAAAGTGATTAGACCACAATTTAAAGCAAAAGAAGCAATGGATTTGATGAATAATATCGCCTTGCTGTTGCCGTTTTCAGATTAAAGTGTGAAGTAGTAGATGATGCAAGATAATTTAATTTATAGAAACGAACTTCGAGCATGAATGGCATGAATAGACAATAGAGTAATGAAACAGCACAACTGTCCTCAAATCAAATCAAAAATTAACACTGTAAAAAAATTTGGACTCTATTTGGCATAGCTCTCACTACGATCACTCGTGCTTGCAGTACGTAAAATACTCTGAACCTCCATACTACGAATAGTAAGCCATTTCGATTGTGAATTCAAATAAACACCAAATTGATTAAATATTAAGTTTATTTCTGATCAATTAGTCATAATGGAATGGATGGCAGATATTTAGGTACCTATTTCTTTTGTCTCGCTTGTAGTGTCCCTATAATCGAAATGAAATGATAAATATATTTTTAGTAAGGAAGTTGTGACAAAAATCGCATAAATTCGTTTTGATTTGTTTTGTTTAATTTAAAAAAAAAACTCCAATGATTCAAGACGTTTCTAACGCTTACTTTCTACTTATTTACTTAAGCCTAAATTTAATTTTAATTTGATTTATCAATTTTCTTTCATAAAATTTTTTTTCGTGTAAATTTCATTTAAAAGTTTACAAATACACTTCGGTCCGATTGTTCAGTCAATTTTTAAACAACACACAAAGCATTTTAATCGTCAAACGACTGAGAGTGATAAATCAGATCGTTATGAGTTCCTATATTTTGTTGGGATTTTCGTGCAGTAAATTGATTTGTTTTGGAAAAATTGACTTAAAATTTTAGCAGTCTTTCGAAAATGAGATTTTAAAAAAAATGAAGAAAGAGAGAAATTTTGATCAATTAGCACAACTAGACAGTGAAGGTAACGAAACGTTAGGCCATCGTTTCCTTTTCATTTCCATCTAAACTCGAATAGAACGGTGATATTTCCAGTGTCGACGGTGCGGACGGTGTTCCACCGACTGATGTACCACTAATTCTATCACATAATCCCCTCAATATATCACCGAATGAATTCACGTTTATGTTTTGGCCTAGTAAATGGAGTAGCAGGAAATCGCCAACCTGTAAAGAAGACACAGTTCATTAAACTAAATCGATTTGAAAATAATTTCCGAATTTTACCTGAATGTTGCGAATCAACATTTCGATTTCCTTCGGTGTTCCTGTTCGGAACCTTCTCTTAATAATTGATTCTCTTGTAGTCGGCATCATGACAACAATCGATGAATAAATAATTGCACAGCCAGACAAAAATGCTAACACAATGAACCAGAACCAAAGGAAAATATAAATTTTCTCGTTCAAAATATTCAATGCCAATACACACAGAGCATCGTGTTCTGCAAACAGAATAAATTTATAGATTAAATTGACCTCATGGTTTTTCCGCGCAAAAAGTTTCAATGAATGTTAACCGAAAAGTTCCGGTTCCACTTACTTTGGATACTTCCAGATGCTCCGAACTTGTGGAATGTACATTTTGTTACACGCGGAAACACTTCTACCATCGGATCGGACCGATTTTCCTGGTTCATATTCGAAAATTTGACCACATCCGTTCCATACGTCAGAAAAGCTCCTCCCAAAAATTTGTCGACGAAAAATATGTTACCAACAACGTTGACAAAGTTGAGCAATTCGCAGAAGAAATAGCCGAACGAGTATGTGTTGTGGGTTCGTATACTGTCGTAAATGTATTTTATTAGACGTCTTTGACGCGATACACGTTCATCGATTGAAGACGTTAACACTCCTCGCATGCCTTCGGAAATCATCCGAATTTTACCCTCCTCCCAGTTTTTCCATATCCAATGGGGTACGTAGAACAATATACCCTGAGGATGTAAAAAGGATGGTTCAGTTAGCGCAAAGAGCTTTCTTTAGGAGGATTTTCAACTTACCTGAAAGAATAGCATAAATGGTACCCACTGATAGTAGCTATGGAAAATTTTGTCCTGATTATCGTTGCCCAGACCACTTTGGGCGACTTCAGTCCCAACGTGTTTACCATGTGCACCTGGTAATGTGAAGGTGTAGGTAATCCAGCAATAAGTGTTAATGACGTGACCGGGTACGGCACCATCATTAATGCAAGAAATCGGGTCACCTGTAAGACAGTAGTTCCGTTAAAAATCGAAATTCGAATCGATTCAATTTCAATTTACCAATCAAATTATTTGCTGTAACAATGATGCAACAAACGAATAGAATTGCGCTGGTTATTCTGTAATGGCAACGGAATATCATGTTGTCGATGATAGCCTTGTCGATCAAATAGCGCACCTTCACGAATCCGGCTACAGCCGATACAAGACCGAAAACAGCCATTGTTGGAAGAGTTTACTTTCACTGCAAATTTTAAGAGAATTTCATTTTGTTATCCTGATTCATCGGTAGATTCGCTGATATGAGATTGTACATGGAAAATAAGTAAATATTGTCGGCCCGAAAGCACGTCGAACGTCCTTTACGCAATTTACAGCACAATTTCGTGCTAATACATTTTTTCTCTGTAAAGATAATCTGATAGAATTATACCAAGGTTCCACCAAAAATGTTACGTAATAAAATGAAATTTAAAATTTTGAAGCCAGTTGGGTAGAACAAATGGAGTGTTTTGA